>NC_092808.1:52439501-52739501 GCF_040954645.1 Diabrotica undecimpunctata
ACCATTCATTATCTTAGATCTATACTGAGATAATTAATGCAAGGAAATGTCTTCATCTTCATAAGAGTCATCTTCATGTAGTCATTGCTATTCTGCATAGCAGATTATGTTTTTTATATATGTAATATATATTTTTGTTTTTCTTTCATTTCGTACTATTTTTTCGTTCTTCCTTCTTTTATTATTTCATCCATAATCCGGTTAAACAATAGAGGAATCGAAGAATCTCCTGTCCTATCCCAATGCCAGCGACAATTATATGTGTTAATTCTTCTTCTACTTTTCCTGTTATGTTGTTATTCTGTTATATATTATTATTCGTTTTAATTATTCCTAGAGGAATCTTTCTTGTGTATAATATGTGGATAACCTCCTTTAATTTAACCCTGTCTACAGTCTTCTTCAGGTCCACCAAACATAAATATGCGAGTTTGTTTTATTCTCCTGATTTCTCTTGCACTTGAGTCATTATAAATATGGCGTCGATGCATGATCGACCCGGTCTAAAACCCAATCTTCAGGCATATTTCTAAAAAAATAGCTGATATAAAAACAAATTTTCATTTTTAAAATTCTTGTTGTTCGCGATGTTTTAAAAACTTAAAATAAAATAAACTTAAAATTGATAAAATTATAAAAATTTAGTCAAATTATAATTTTATTTCATGACATTTTGAAAACGGTTTTCGGATTGAAAATAAAAACGTCAAAACTAAATTCAAGTTTCAAAACTAGTTTCTGAATATTATTTTTGACCTCTACGTATAAATTTATTATTTAATCCAATAAATTAGGATCAACTTAGTATAATTTAAAATAACTATATTAACAAACATTTTACTGAATATTTTTTATAATAGTTTCTTAAACTTATAAGAAGCTTTAAATAGTTGAATTAATAAAGTCCTTTAATTGGTTCCCACAACCAATAAAATCCCTCGTTATTTACGAAAAGCTCCCATTACCATATCAAATGAATCCTACTTCAAAACCAAACAAAGAAAAAACTATTTAAAACATTTTTTTATGCAAACATGCCCCAGAGCAGGGCACCCCGCAAAAAATACAATTAAGCGATTTTTTACCGCTTAAATGCACATACAACAATAAGAGAGATTAGTAGAAACAAAAAACAATGAAAAAAGTGTCCTTTATGTGCGTGTCCCATCTGTCACACTATATATGTGAGTAATGTTTTTGGTGATATACACTGCACGCAGAAGCTATAGAGTATTTAATTATTTTATGCCGAGAGCGTGGTGTGGGAAATCCTCTGATTTATGGAGAAGAAATTACATATTATATTGAATTTGTAATATTGCACTTTGAGAACAATTTATTTAAATACTCTTTTAACGGTTACCTTTTTAATTCCAGGGCTAACGGATTTTTAACCCCCATTTTTTACTCGAGGAGCGTTATATTTTATATATATATATATATATATATATATATATATATATATATATATATATATATATATATATATATATATATATATATATATATATATATATATATATATATATATATATATATATATATATATATATATATTGAAATGATATTGTTTAAAAAATTAATTTATAAGTTATATACTACATAATATTAGATATAAAAAAGTATTTGATTATTTTAAATAAGTTATATACTAGAGAATTTTATAAAAATATATTTATGTGAGGGCAATTTTAAGAAATTAGCATATAATAATTGTAAAAAGTTGTATTTTAGTAGTTATGATTTTGTAGATATATTTAAGTGAGCCATGTGACTAGGCAACACACTATACATACTCTCCAAGTGACATTTTAGGAATTAAAGTGGGGTTATAATAATAATGTTAGTTTAAAATGTTTAATTTATATATATTTAATGATTTAAATGTTTATTCTGATCTGAAAAGCCTAAATGTCAACAAAATTATCAATAGAACATTAACGAATTCTCCAGAATGCAGAATTTGACCATTGTTTACAGTCGAACATTCTCGAAATATGGTTATGTCTGTGGAACGAACATATAGGTACTTTTTTCGAGAACATCCATATAGAAGTAATAGAACAAATGGAACATGATTTATTGCCAGATGATTCTAGAACATCCAAAAAGATATAAATACCCGTGATTTGGATTCAAGATGGCAGGTTTTTAGTCAGAAGTCAAGCAGTTTTATTATGAGAGTTAGTAGAAGATAGACTCATTAAGTTAGTGAAGTAAATTGTTCAAAATTTTCAAGATATTGCAGTCAGAAAAGTTTTAGTAAGAAAGTAGGTCCAGTCCATTCAGTTACAAATAGTCCAATTGTTTAATATAGTGAGTTAAATGAAGATTAAAAATTATGCATATATTTTAATGCACATTTATAATTATACACAAATAATTATTGAAGATTAAAAAGTATATTAAAAGAATATTGGATGGATATTGGAAGAAATTAAAATTATATTATGATTGGAGATTAGTATAAATCAACTTGTAATAATTGGATATTGGTATATTGAAAAGAAGAATAAATATAAATGCTGTTTTGCTGGTTTGCTTGGTGGTTTATAAATGCTGGTGAAGAAAAATATATCTTAAATTGGCAGAAGCTGATATATGGAAAAAGTAATTTCACAAAAACAAGGATAACCGAAGTACGAAGACATTCAGTGGTGATTAGAATTTATATAGTGGAAAACAGTTCATTTAGGCATTCAGTGAAAGAAAGGTACAAAATTTTGTTAATATAATTTAGTTAGTGTCATAACAATTTCAATTTTGAAGATAGTTTGTTTAAATTTTACATTGTCTATAGAATTTAATTAGTTTTATAAGAATATCAATTTAAAGATAGTTTATTTTAAATTTACATTGGCTAGGTTAGATATATATGTGTGTTTCATAATAGTTATAATAAAGATAATTTAAAAAAGTACTTACAAACTAATTCTTTGAGAACCGCGATAAAAACCCTATATTATTAAAAATACTCATTGCTCATCATTCAAACAAACAACACATCATAACAATATATATATATATATATATATATATATATATATATATATATATATATATATATATATATATATCTACGGCATAAAGTGGACTCCGCCCATGTTAAAATTCAGGTTCAAGTGAGCTCCGTGGTCAACTGGACACCGATATACGGAGCTCACTTGACCATTCCATAATATTGGCTCTGTCGATTCGTCAACATGTATAGTTTCATAATTTTTAAAAATTTTGTGGAGCCCTTAAGTACCCCTGTATCATGAATGTATATTGCATAGTTCACGTGTATATCTTATAGGGGTCGTTCAGATCTTTTTCACTGTATATTGGAACCATAGGTATATCGGTTTAAGTAAGCTCTGATAGTTTGGCAACTCTGCCATTAAGCTGTATACTTCTCGCGTATAGTCTGAACGGTTGATATGGACTCCTTATTTTTGTTATCGTTCATACGCATTACAGTGTGTAACAGATATGTATACTATTAACTACCTGTTTTTGGTAGGTACGTGCTTTTCTAAAAATAGCTTTATAGATACAAAAGGATTTCGTTACCAAATTGGATTTTTTTCATATGCGGAAATTTCCTAATGTATTTTGTTAACGTGAGTATGTCTTCATACGTTTTATTTAAGAATTCGATAAGTAAGAACTTTTTTTATTTCATCCAATGTTTTATGATATCTTGTATACAGATTTTTATTATTTTATTTCTGGTTTTATCTGTGTACTACATATAATTCTGGATAGAAGGTTATCTCAAAATAAATATTTATTTGCTTAAATAGATATTTTTGTGTAAAAATGGATAGTAGTGCACAAAAAAGGGAAGAATGCTTAATTTATCTAACAAGAATTATACCACTTCACCCATATTAGATACTTCTGAATGTTTTATCTCCTATTTAGGGGTAATATGTAGTCAATATAAGTGAAGCTAGTGTTAAATTTGCAATGATCTTTATAAGTAATAGCTTACTGACTGTACTTTACATGTTGAGTTTAAATAAATAAACCTTGTCCCTTCAGAAAAGAGCGATTTGAATGGCAAAGTCAACGAAGAAAGTGTAATGAATCTTTTATCACCCCAGATTCACACAGGTTAACCGCTGTTTGCAGGCAAGAGTCTTCCTGGCAGATTTAAGGAAGATAACTACCATAAGGAAGTTACTTTTGAGGGTTCAGATGGCGAGAAGCAGCTTATTTTTTTTGTATATCTTGCAGATGTGTTGATCTAGCCAGTTTTTCCTCGATTCTAGTCATAAAATGGGTTGTTATTCGTGGAGTGAATGTTACGAATCTAACTTTGTTTCTTTTGTTCTCTAGCTACTTATCTTCAGATATTAGGTGGATTGATAACTACGATATTGTAGAGCTTATGTATGGATGAGAGTCTTAATATCCGCTTAATTTGGCTGACTAATTTATAGCTAAATCTACGTGTCAAGTATGTATTGATGTCACCCATACAAGCTAGGTATATTTGGCAGCAGAAGCATAGAGTTTAAGCGTCTACGTTTTAAGAGTGAAAGGATGTGCTTCCCGTTTTTAGCTGACAAGTTCGCGGAGAATACTATTTTTCTGGTTCTAGTTTGCCATTTAGTTTTAAACAAAGTTCTGTAAATTACAAAGTGTGTTTAATGATTTCATGACACTATTGGTTCAGGTATATGTTCAAATTTGTGAAAGCGTCTCTGTTAGGGACATTGAAGGAGCACACCTGACTTTTTCCAGGGTTTGGCTTAAAATTAATTTATAATCTATTTTTATTGTGTTTAAGATATAATTTAGATCTTTCTCCACTTCAGCAACAAAAGTTTGTGGTTCTGCAACAATAGATGTATCGTCTACATAATAAAAGTCCTAGTATTTACTGGAATGGGTTGTGTAAATGTTATACAGTGTAGGTGCCATTACGGTACCCCAAAGGAGACCGTTCTTCTACGTTTTCAATCTTCATCTTTTCTTACCATTGAGAGATACGGAAAATCTTCTGCTGTTCTATTACCTAAGGGAATATCACATAGATTTTGGAGAAATGTCCTTTAATTTAAGGTGTCGTAAGCAGAATTTAGATTGACAAATACCACTCCTCATGTCTGATATTTTTTATATCCGTCTTCGTTGTGTTGGGCAAGATTTAGTATGTGTGACGAACATGATCTACCCTGTCATATATAGCCACTTTTATCTTTAAATTTAAGTTTTCCTTCTATTATCGGTTTATATTAGGGATCATATGCAGAAGTATTGTGTATAGGTGAAAAAATAAATAGATATATTGGCCGATAGCTTTTGTGGTCGTTGGGGTTTTGTCAGGTTTAAGCAAGGCAACAACTTTGTCTTTACTTTGCTTGTCTACAGACTTTGGATATTAGCCACTGTTGTATTTTTTTGTCCAAATTTTATAATTAGTTTTGTGTTTAGATCCTCAGTCAGGAGCCGTAATATTGTTCATAATATACGTGGATAGTGGATCCAAACTCAAAATCGTTGAAAGGTTTCCTCAGCTGACTGATTTTGTCCTCTCTTATTTTAAGTTTTTCTTTGCTTCTTTGCCGGCATTTATTATGTTTATTTCGTTATTTTCAGCGATTAGCTTAATACCAAATACCCTAGGTTTGGCCCTCTATTTGCTTCCTGCAGTAGAAATACGTCACATTTGTGTTAAGCGTATATGTCTGATAAGCTTAAGTAAAGTAGAGTGTGTGTATCTGTAGATATGTCCTTACTATTTATAGACATAAGTAGAATAGTTGGTCCTAAAAAGGACCGATTTGACAAACATCATATTGAACGGGTGATTGAAGAATTAACCGATTAAATAATTATTCATTATCCAGAGTAAGAGTACGCTCGATTGCGGTGGTCTTATTGTAACTTCAAATTTCGTGAAGGCTTTTACTTTGAACTCCATAAAAATTTAAATTTTGCATACTGTTACTTATAGACGATATTTCGAGTCAGATTTGTTTAGTAATAACTGTACTTATATAGTCTCTTTGTGAAAAGTAAATAAGCTTGTAATATCGGTTTACAACTCATATATGGATAATAAGGAAATAAACAGGTTAAAATGTGACAACAAATTGCTATATAACAGTACGAGACAATATTCATATGCTGTGGCAAAATCATCATATTTGGATTTCATATTTCAATTATCATATTTACATTGATATTTATGTGGCAATCAGCTGTAAAAGTCATTGCCTTTTTTTCTGTCATATCATATTTTAGCATATCATATTTTGAGTGAAATTGATCCTAAATTCGTCTAATAATATTAAGTTTTTAAAACAGCTGTGTTTTTATGCTCATTCGGTTACCTTTTGTAAACCAGTCTGTGTAAATATAAGGGATTTATATAATCTTTTCATTTCGTAATCTTGTCGTTTCATAATTATAGTTCTCTTGCTTTTATTTTCTATATTTTCTATATAAAGATCATCGTCATTGTATAGTCAGAACGCAACAAGATTCTATTGCCTTTTTGAAAATACAGCCACGTAAATGGCGTTTTTAAAATTTATGTCAATATTTCTGAAGTGCCTTTTCTAGGATAATTTTTTTAAGCCTAGTTCGTTTGATTATATGTAATTGATTTAATAGTCCACAACAGATAAGTATTGATTGTAGGTAGGATAGCAGGTGTTGATAAATATGATGGGTCGGTAGATAGTCTCATTATTCCTAAATCTGACCATATATTACCTCCCCCTTCATTTGTGGAAGTCCTAAGGACATTTTTTCTCTTGGGGCATCCTCCCAATTTAACTTGGAAATGCAGTTATTATAGTCTTTGGATAAAGCCAGCGCAACTTTAGCATTGAGATTTAGTTTCTTGTACGACGTTGCTATCTTTATATATGTGTTTGATCTTGGAATTAGTTCTGTTCGGTATTGGTTAATACTCGGACCTCTGTAAGTTCGGAAAATACCTCTGATGGCTTTTCTAACAATCCTGGTCTAATTAATACGTTCTCGTCACGTCTCCACATATTAGCACTGGTTTGCTCACTATTTTATATACCCTAATTTTATGGATTCGAATTAGACTTCTGGATTTAAAAGAGGGTTATATATACATATACATCAGTTAGCTACCTGAATATTTCCTTTTATTTCTTATGTAACAACGTTACCTACGATATCTAAGACGCTGCAATCTTTCAAAATTATATGGCTTTATTGTTCCGTTATGCCCTAATCTAGATCCTCTCTTTTTTATGTTAAAGAACATTTATTTGATTTTCTCATTAGTGACTATTAGACCGCTTTTTTTGCTGCTACTAGCATTATTTTATAGCATTTTATTATTTAATTTATGGATTAAATCCGGATAGCAAATACATATTCTTTACTTTCTCAGATATTCTAACATACAAAATCCTATTAAATTGTCAAAACCTTCCTTGCATATTCTATTCACTTATGAGGAGCAGCAGCAATATCAGTACCATAATAATGCGTATAGTTCTGAACTGGCTAATTGTTGGATAATGAGAAGCATGAGTGTAGCAGTTTTAATGTTTTCAGGACTGCTACCTGGTATCGGGGAGCAGAATTATCATTACCGAGTTATATACCGAGAATATAGGAATTATTGCCTGAACTGTATTATTATTGAACAACAATATATTCCCTAGTAAAATAATCATGAATTTACAGTAAGAAAAATTTTTGAACGTTGGTTATGAAAACATCATGTACATACCACCGGGTTCACTATGTCGATATCCAGCAAAATCCCTGTAATAATGATACGGGAAACCAAAGATGAAAATATGCTCCAAGAAACTCTGTGTTATAAAACAGTCGAATAAAATACAGATTCTCAATTCAAATAGTCAAAAAATTAATGAACAGCTTACTAAAATAGAAATAACGCCTATTTAAGAAGTACTCCATTAACGGCCCAAGGGACAAAGCACTCCTAGCATATGCTAATGATATATATCTCATAACTCTAATAAGAAACTCTCCCGTCCAAAAACTTCAATAAAGTGAAGACAGCACGAAAAATGTTTCACTTAAAATCAACGAAATGAAAACCAAATACAAGCGAATCAACAAAAGAGACCAATTTAATAAATCTCGATAAAATATTAAAGTTAATAACTACAATTTTGAAAATATGGAACACTTTAAATATCTTAGATAAATAATCGTGGTTGATAAAAAAAACGGGTGTGGCAGTCCAGTGGGACTGCCAGTAGAAGTTATACTTCTATACACGCGTTCGCCGTTACAAATTTATATGGGAGTCGATCTGCACAATCATTACATATTTAATGCTATAGGTAAGAGAGAGCAGAAAGATTGTATCAATATTTTAATGAAAATATATATTTTTATTTTCATATATGTATAAAAGGAGTTGAATGCAAAAAAATTTTTTTACGCATACTCTGCAGTAAAATGCATTGTTTATTTTGTTAATAATATAAAAATTACAATACAATACACTGCAACATAATTCAATATAATAATACAATACAAATTAAAATGCAATATTCGTAAGTATTTAAAACTGCCAATATACATAACTTACTTTACGAAGATAAAAATAAAAAACCAACAACTCGGATTATGTTGTAAATTTTCATTTAATTTTAAAATTTAGCATTTTTGCGTATATTACATATATTTAATAACATTAACGTGAGGTTTTTAAATATTTCAAAAATAAAAAAGGAAATTCATATTGGGATTCGAACTCACGTACACCAGCGTATGAACCAAACACGTAAAAGATTTGCAAATTAGACATGATACTAACGGATTTCCAAATTGACAGTTGTCTGTCATACAGTGATTATTTTGAAATGCAAAAGCCTAAAATAATTATGAACATTTAATAAATAATACAAAACATATCACATAAATAATAATATTAATATATATTATATTATATAAGTATATAACATTATATAATATAATATATTATATTTATAATATTAAATATATTATACAAAAGGAACATTTTTATTCCCGAGGTAGGAAGAGAGAGAAAATATATCTTATGTCTCTCTCTTACTCATTATCTTACATATGTAATGGTTTCACAGATTCACTCCCGTGCAAATTTTCAACGCCGACCGTGCCTATAGAAATATAACTTCAATAATGCCACTAAAGAATCACAGAGCATAATTCAAACTTTAGACCTATTTTAATACATGGATGCGAATCATGAACAAAATAGGAAAGAACTACGAATATATGAAAGAAAAATAATAAAAAAAATGTTTTAACCTCATTATTATATCGCTTACCAATCCGTATAGAATAAGAACATATACTGAATAAAGAAAACTCTTATACCGATATTGTTCAGGAAAATAAATCGCTTAAGGTAGATCGGACACATGCATAGACGTCAAGATGTCAAACTTGTAAAACTGGTATGGAAGAAACTTAGCACAGAAGAATGCCACTTGGGTGTCTCAGTATACAATGGAGAGAAAACATCCAATCATGTCTTAGAAAATTAACATTTCATTGAAGATTCGTGGAAAATCGATCAACTTGGAAAAAAGTTGTAGTTAGCGAAGACCCACCCAGTGTTGTAGCGCTACGTAATGATGACAATAAAGAAAAAAAAAGAAACAGTGACAAAAAGCAACAAAAATGGACTAATGGAGTACAGCTGCTTCAAAATCTTGATAAGAAATACAATAGATGATTGATGGATTCGAGAAACTTGAGACTTGAGAAAGGCACTCTGCCGAAACAGCTGTAGTGATAAGCTACAATTAATTTGGTGAAAGTTTTGAAAACAAAGTTTTTAGTATTTTGTTGTTAAATAAAATGGAATTAACATACGACATTATATACGCTATTATAATAACTAGACAACTTGTATGATACGGACATATAAGGAGAAAGTTTCATGAAACAATAAACTACCCAATATTCGTTATGAGTGAAATCGATATGAATAAAGAAAATGAGGAAAACTATGGCAAAAAGGTAAAAAAAAGTAGTAATTAAAAAATGAGAGAGGTACCTTGTGGACAACATGTGCTTAATTAGGAACGAATTGAGATAAATAATCAAGACGACAAGAAATACGAAAGTAAAACTATACAAAACAATAATACGGCCAGTCCTGACATATGGTTCAGAAACCTGTACTTTAACAAAAAACAATGAAAACATGTTAGGATGTTTCGAAAGAAAAATACTAAGGCGCATCTATGGAGCGGTAAATGAAAATGGTGTCTGGAGAAGACGATACAACTTCGAACTCTATAGGATATACCAGGAACCAGATATCGTAAAACACATAAAGATAGGACGTCTGAGGTGGGTAGGCCATGTAATGCGGATGGAGCAAACCGACCCAGCTAGAAAAACGCTCCTTGATAGACCTATTGGTCAAAGAAGAAGAGGAAGACCCAGAACAAGATTCCTAGATAACATAGACCAAGATATGAGAAATATGGAAATACGTGCTTGGCGGAGGAAGGCGATGGATAGGGACGACTGGAGAAAAATTCTTGGGGAGGCTAGGACCCACACAGGGTTGTAAAGCCAAAATGATGATGAATCAAGACGACAAAGAACATTTTGAATTGATAAATCTATACGATTTTTAACAATGCATATTTATAGGTCATTTTCAGAGCCAACGTGCTAATTGTATGTAAAATGAAACTTTTTAAGGTTTTTAATGTTTGTATGAAAGATAAAACCGTATGAAACATGACCGTGAAATTCATATACCAATCTATAAATCTCTTTTAAAAGAATACTGACACCTATACATTATCACAATACTACATATCATAATACTAAGAAGTCTGTTATTTTAATCTAAGAATAGGCTTTATAATTTACGAGAGATTTAATTTAATGTATTTAAAATTTTCCAAGATCCGGTATTGTAATAAGAAACAAAATTTCACTACAAGGCTTGAAATCGTGTTAAATTTGACTTTAGATATTCTTTTTGAGATTTAAAGATTTTGTCTTTCTTCCCAAGACTTTTCTTCCCTCTACTCTTCCTTGCATGATGACGCGTAGAAGAGAGTATTTATCGTTTGGAACTATGTGGCCCAGATACGATGTCCAGATAGACAATTCGTTTGAGACTTTTACAGTCCAAGGAATTTTAAGAATACGCCTATATAGCCACATTTCGAATGCCATTAATTTGTTTACAGATTTGGCTTTCAGGGTCCAAGCTTCTACCCCATAGAGCAGTTGCAACCATACATAACATTCGACGATCTCAATCTAATAATAATCTAATTTCTTATTTGTAAACATTGACTTTTATCTGTTTAGTTTAGTCCTATCTTTTTGCTTTATCTGTTAATGATTTATATAAGAATTTGTAAATCATCTATATTTTCTGCCATAATTGGGGTTTAGTATGCAAATTTTTTGTTATTAATGATGCTCACTCCATTCCTTACTTCTTTCCCATAGTGTCTCCTAAAATAGTAGTTGGGAGTACACATTAAATAATTGTGGTGACATTTCACATCACAACAAACATCTCTGGCTGACTCCTTTTTGAATTTCTGCTTGATTTGTCTCATCTTTCACCCGCATAACCGCTGTTTGATTTTAGTAGATTTTTTATTAAATTAATATCTTGGTATCTAGGTTTATGTGTTTTAATGCATGTATGGGCTTACCAGGTTGAACTGTGTCAAATACTTTTGAAAATCTATATTAGATAAGAATACGCTTTCATTATAATCTCTTCATTTTTGTAATAGTACCACCATTGCGCACAATTCCTCTTTTGTTCCCAATCCACCTCTAAATCCAAACTATGTGTTGTCCAATTGTTCTTCACATTTTTTATTGACAGACGATTTAATGTTGTTATTAACCGGATGACATTTATGACTTTTATTAAATTTTGATAATCGTTACAAATCAAGTCTTTTAGTGACATATTATTCTTTTAATTTTTACTTCTCATTTAATGTCTATATTTTGTTAGTTATTTTTAGAGTAAATATATGATGACTAAAAACGAATTGATCAAGAGTAGTGAATCGATGCCAAGAGCCGCTATTCTATGAAGCTACCCTTCACGACGCCATCTTGTGGCGCTAGTTCCGTGACGCTCACCTCAGCATTTTACTGTAGAGAGAAAAATTAATACAATGCCAGTATAGAAGCTTTGTTTTAAAAATATGCCATAAGGAAAGATATAAAAGTATTCTTGTCATTATATTATATTGCATACTGTATTATTAACAAAATTTTTCATAATACATTCTGATATACGCTTTCTCTTGCCGCTAACGAACAGAAGTTTTTATTAACTTTTCGGTAATATAATTATGTAGGTATTTATATTTTTAACTTCTTACCATAATGCTAGAGTACAAAAGTAGTTATACTCTACTGTATTTGTTTCGTGGGGGTTCTATTTTTTAACTGTGTGATGAATTCTTGTATTTCAGTTCGTACGATTTGCGTTAATTAATTTAATGATATTTCTGGAGTTACAAGTGTATACTCAGTTTCTGTTGTTCCGTTTATTTATCTGAGATATGTTATTTATTCTTCTCTAGGGATGTACTTAATCTCAATCAATTCTTTGATTTGGTTTTTGACCTCTTTCACATCTGTTTCAAACCCTCCGGCGGACTTTTAGGTCTTCATTTTATATAAGCATTTTTTTTCTTAGCATTTTACTTTTACCTCTTTTAATAAAGTGTGTCTATTTTTCTTTCTCAAAGAGCCTCTTTTATTTTTGTTTTTATGTTGGTATTATAATTTTTCAAATTAATTCGACATTATTTCCACTTGATTCTTTTGTTTCAGTTATTGCTCTAGCCTAATTTGACATTTTTTTCCTTCAAATCATCAAATTTTCATAAATTGTTTATATTTCGTTGTAGAAAAATTCATATTTTCCGATAAGCCTAACATATGCAGCAGCGGTGTCATGAAACCGAAATAATCCAGTTCTGCATAACGTTTTTGCTGATCGATTTACAAATAAATTTTCAAACACATCAAATTGATCATCCTTTTTACTTTCGTATACGCTCATACTTATCCAAATTAAATTTTCAATTTCCAAAAACTTATGATACCTCCTCAATCCGCAACCCTGCGCCACGGACAATATCTATTCCGGCTATCGACATCAGTCTAACAAACCTATCTCAGTTAGTTTCAAATTGTCGTCAATTACAACCATCTTTTCGGCTGAATTATTCGCAATTCTAAAAAGACAACCCCCTTCTACTTCTTATTAAAAAAGAACTTAAAAACATTTCATCCAAGTTCATTTTTTATGGGTGCCTTCTCATGTCAGAATTGAAGGTAACGAAGTTGTAGATAAACTAGCTAAAAACGCACCAACTAACCTGATGTCCGAAGAAAGTAACATAATGGTACAAAACGATTTAAAACCATACTTAAAACAAAAAATAATTCAAAAATGGCAACAAACTTGGAACAACACTCCATTAAGGCTATACGAAGTTAACAAACATATATATCTTTGGAAACCAAAAGTAAAAGACAGAAGAGAGTATGTGATGCTTACCCGTGTCGTCTCCGGTGTAATTAATAAATGTATGAAAAGTCGATAGCATCTTGGTGCAAGTTTCCATGTTTATTAATGTCTCAAACTATTGCGCAATATGTTGCAATATTGCGTAGTTAGCCGGTACGCCCTTATTGTGGCATTGTCTTGAAAAAGACAATGCCTTTATGGTTTATTTACTTTTGTAGAAATAAAACACAGGTTTTCTAAAAAGAAAAAAACTCAGCTTCAGAGCCCTTCGAGCAAAGTGCTCTAGGGAGCTACCCTAGACGGGTAAAACCATACTGACTTGAGATCCGAAAATGTCCCATATTTAAAGATAAATTAACTTTTATATGAAACTTTTTTATTTCTCAACCAATTAAATTTAATTATAAGTTCCAGAAGGAAGGGCGATGCACATCGAGGTGCGTGATTGGTGGCACCTGATGACACCCGTCTCCGTATCGGCCAGACACGACTTACTCATGGCTATTTACTACAGCGCAAAAATAAACCAGTTTGTGAAGTGTGCAACCATGTTCTAACGGTAAAACATTTTTTAATACAGTGTCCTAAATATAACAGTGAACGACTCAAATATAGCATACCCAACTGCCCTAGAAGAAAATACAGATACCCAAAGAATAATTTCTTATCTTAAAGACTGTCAACTTCTTCATAAGATTTAAAACATACATTGTAATACACATACATATTATTATTATTAATTGTAAACTAATATATATACACTATTTGTATCAAGTGTAACATTAATCTAAATACGCTAATGCCTCTGCGTGGTAGATGCGTTTAAAAAAAAAAGGTATTTTTATTTGATTATAGATTATATTAGATTTATATTAGATTAGATATTCAGTTTTGTGAAAGCGCCTGTCTTAGACAAATTAAAGGAGCGCTCCTAAGATTTTTCGGGGTTTGGCTTAAAATTAATTCGTAGTTTATTTTTATTATATTTAAGGCATCATTTAGATTTTTTTTCACTTCAGCAAAAAAAGTTTTGGTTGTGCAATGTATCGTCTAAATGAAAGTCCTAGTATCTACTGGTATCGGTTAATCATTTGTGTAAATGTAAAACAGTGTAGGTGCCATTACGCTACCCCAAGCGAGACCATTCATCTGAGTTCTTCACCTTACCATTGAATGATACGAAAAATTTTCTGTTCTGTAGATATACGCGGATAAAACACGTGATGTTTTTATCTAAGGCGATGTCATACAGTTTTGGAGAAATGTCCTCTAATTTAATATGTCGTAAGTGGCATTTAGATTGACAAATACCACCCCTGATACCCGATATCTTTTGTACCCGTTGTTGCTTTTTGCAAAAACGGGTACGTTATTAAGTACGTTAATAAGTATTACGAATAAAAATAAATAAGCAAAAAGAATATAAGTGATCTATGTTTAAACCAAATGACAAAAAAAAGAATATTATATATACATTTACTTCTAAATTAAATATTAAATTTTGATATGCCTGACAGTGAAAGATACAAAAACACAATTATTTAAAGTTGAAATAACGATAGCTTGTACAATCACAAAGCATTTAAAATAATAAGACCGAACATATTATATGTAATTGTAATAGATATGTTGCCGAGAATCAAGTTACACTAAGGTACCGAAATATTTCTTCTTTTAGTATCTGCCATTAGTGTATCTATGTGTTTATGTGTATCTAAAATATAGTATATAGGATATTGAATTCCCTACATTTAAAAATCGAAATACTGAAATTAGACAGTAAGTTATAATTCAAATTTTC
This sequence comes from Diabrotica undecimpunctata, assembly GCF_040954645.1. Classification (NCBI taxonomy): domain Eukaryota; kingdom Metazoa; phylum Arthropoda; class Insecta; order Coleoptera; family Chrysomelidae; genus Diabrotica; species Diabrotica undecimpunctata. Next base: position 52,454,804 of record NC_092808.1, read on the forward strand.
TTACTTCATGAAACAAATATTTTATTCGTCATAAACTGTAGCAATCGAAACATCGGAACGTACATTTATAATATAATAAATGTTTCAGTGCCAATGCATTAAAAAACATACTAGTACATAAAAATGGACCCTTGCCTTTTCAAAGTTTATAATAGACACTAATTTAAGTTTATCTATAATTAAAGCAAGTAATATAAATTACCACCATAAAATATTTAACTACAATAACCAAGTACGTATTTGTGAAATTTCTCGGCTGACTAAATTAATTGATATTTAAATAAATTTGAAGATCCAAAACGTACCTGCTGTAAAATTTAAAAATCTACGACTAATCAAATTATTGGCAACATCGGAGGAGTTTAGTTGTGTACGCAAAGAAATCTACACGGATCCCAAAAGTGTTTTAACCTATTACGGAGTCCACTTAATCCGACGTGTTGGTCGGAGTCCACATAAAGCGCTACCCAGATAATAATATACACGGTGTATATTCGCCTGGAGTTAGTATAATACCGTTTTAGAACGGAGCTTACATTAACCGCTAGATGTATATATATATATATATATATATATATATATATATATATATATATATATATAACAACACAGTTAATTAGGGCTGCAGTCAGGAAGTTTGGCCGGGATGTTACAGAAACATTCTTTTGACTTTTGGTCTAGCTTTCGGGATTGTTTTTATTCCGTCTTCAAGACACTGTACTTGAAGAACCTTAACCTTCTGCGTACAAGAGAAGCCTTGTTTAGTATACAGGTGCTAGTACAGAGATACAGAGATATAAATCAAAATGTGTACATTTGTGCAATCGATTTTGAAAAGGCTTTTGACAAAGTCCGACATAACAAAATGCTAGAAATATTGGAAACAGCTGGATTGGACGATAAAGATCTATGAATAATTACAAATCTATACTGGCATCAAGTGGCAAGAATAAAGGTTGAACAAGAACTCTCGGATAAAATAAATATAAAAAGAGGAGTGAGACAAGGCTGTATATTGTCGCCTTTACTTTTTAACTTATATTCGGAGGAAATATTTAAGGACGCCTTAATGGAGACAACCGAAGGTATTATGGTGAATGGAGTAACCGTCAACAATATTAGATATGCCGACGATAACTTAGTGCTTGCTTATTGCGGAAAAGACCTTCAAAATATAATGAACAAAATAAAACAGACTTATGATCAGTATGGATTAAAACTCAACGTTAAGAAAACTAAATATATGATAGCAAACAAAATTATATACAGGATGACGGTATAAAAGTCGGAGATGCCACACTGGACAGAGTAGAGAAACTCGTGTATCTCAGCAGTAATATCAATGAGAGCTGGGATCCAACCGCAGAAATTAAAAGCAGAATAGAACAAGCCCGAGCTGCCTTTGTAAAAATACGAAACGTACTTTGTAGTCACGATCTTAGCATTCACCTTAGAGTTCGAATGACGTCTTGCTATATCTTTCCTGTCCTGCTATATGAAGTGGAAACGTGGACTCTAACTGAGGCTATCCTTAGACGCTTGACAGCCTTTGAGATGTGGGTATACAGACGACTACTGAAAATAAGCTGGGTCGACAGAGTTAGACATAAGGAGGTCCTTAGACGGCTGAACCAAACAACACAACTGGTCAATATAATAAAGAAACGCAAGCTAGAATACTTCGGTCACATTATAAGACCCTGAAAAATATGATCTTCTACATCTGATCATTCAGGGAAAGATCCAAGGTAATCGTGGTCCTGGTAGAAGAAGAACATCATGGCTGAAAAATTTAAGGCAATGGTATGGAAAATCAACTACATCGTTATTTAGTGCTGCTGTCAATAAAGTCACGATAGCGAATATGGTAGCCAACATGATATCCAACGATCGATAACGGTCATGGAACTAGAAGAAGAAGAACCTTCTACTGCAGTGATATTTTTTTATCTAAGTACAAATTCATAAGCTCTAGCAGAACATGCTAACATAATGTGAATTCAGAGGACAAAATTTTTGCAATAAAATAAATTTCACTAAAAGACAGTTTCTCGAAATGTGTTACATACTTAAACATCCGAATGTTCTCAATTAGAGAACTGACGTTGGCAACTTAAGTCAAATCTATCACTCTTTAATCTTGCAGAACTAAATTATATTTTGATTCTTTATACAGTTTTTATTAGTTGATCTTTAATAATTTTTATGGATTTCATACCTTAATAATTCCTTAAATAAAAAATTAAGTAAATTAATGAATTATAATAACTATTTTACCGAGAAGAAGCCACAATTAAAGTTAAAAATAAGTTTATTGGCGTTTTAATTTTCACTTCGGTAATCATTATCAAAATACAAATATTACCTTAAGATGTCACAAGAAAATATCTTTAGAACAACATTATTGAATAATAATAAGTAAAATTAATTAAATCTTCCCTGTAGGGTTACAGGTTCCCCCTCTCGGGGGAACCTGTAACCCTAGAGAGCGCGTCCCCAGGTGGCGGATAGGGGAATGCCCTCACCGGCCTGTTTGCAGCTAGGCCGGCGGGTAGGTGGGAAATAAAATACCACCCGCGGACCAACAGGTGGGGTAGATAGGACTCCTAAGCCGTAGAGAAGGCAACTTAATAGGCGACTAGGATTTAAAACCCTGGTCCTCCAAGTTGGGGGTTGAGGCATCGGGCCAACTCCTCGATACTCGGAAAAAATGATCAAAGTTAAAAATTTCAGCAAAAAGCCTTGGAATTCGGACGGATTAAACTATAAACGAAATTCGCAAAGAAAATGGATTATGAATTTGGGTGCTTGGAACATACAAGGAATAAGGACAAAACAGGAGGAGGTCTTCCGTAAACTGAGTAAAATGAAACTAGACATCTGTGTATTAACTGAAGTAAAGAAAAAAGGAAGAGGAAATGAAAAGATAAACGAATACCTGCATTTCTATAGTGGCGTAGAAAAGAGCGAACGAGCCAAAAGGGGAGTGTCTATAGCAATACATCAGAAACTGAAAAAATGTATTAAATCATGGCAACAAATAGATGAAAGAATTATCCTCATAGAAATTAAGAAAAATGGCCATGAAATAGTGGTAATTGGAACATATGCACCGACGGATGACTCAAGGGTTGACAGCAAGGAAGAGTACTTCAACAAGTTAACAACTGTTCTAGCCACAATTAATAAGAAGAAAGAAATTTGGATCTTAGGTGATCTTAATGCAAGAACCGGAAAGAGCTCCAACAGTGAAATAATAGGGAGATATGGAGAAGACATTCTGAACGACAATGGTCAAAGATTAATAGATTTTTGCGAGGCACATTCTTTGAAAATATTAAATGGTTTCTTCCCCCATAAGAATATACATAAATTTACATGGACGCAGCCTACCAGGAATTTAAAATCAATAATTGACTATTTCATTCATCGTAAAGATTCTAAACTAAAAACGAAGGACGTGAAGGTGTTTAGAGGGCCAGAATGTGGAAGTGACCACCATATGATTATTGCAAAAATAATGGTGACATTTAAGAGAGAACAATCAAGTCACAAAAATAATGAAGTAACAGACATAGGAACAACCATAGAAAACATAAAATATAACCTGGAAAGCTTTAAACAAGATTCGACAAAGTTCTTATATAAAATTAGAATAGCTCAGAAAATAAAAAATATAGAAACAAAGGACTTAGACCCTGAAAGTCTGTATAAGGTAATTAAAAAATATATTCATGAAGCGGCAAATGAAGCACTGGGAAAAGTTAAAAATCGGAAAAAAGGAAAAACTGAATGGTTGTCAACGGAACTAGAAGAGAAAGTTCTCAACAAGCATATCACATATGGCTTCAATCCAAAGATCCTCAAGACAGAGAAATATACGCTAAATGGAATAGAGAAGTTAAAAAAGACGTGGATAAGGCGAAAAATATAAACTGGGAGGCTAAGTGTGATGAACTGGACAGATTTATGGGTGGAAAAACAGTGGCGCAAGCTTGGAAAACATTAAAACAGTTTAGGAAAAATAAGAAAAATGAAGACAACATTTCTCTCATAAAGTTAAATGAATGGGAAGAATATTATACGAAACTGCTGAAAGAGGATAGAGTAGAGTACAGATGGGAAAAGATAAGGGAATTAATAGACAACAGAGACGAAAGACAGGAAATCCCTATAATAACATTATCTGAATTGACGGAAACCTTAAAAGAGGTTTCTATGGGCCGACTGCACTTTTAGAATTAATAGTAGACCTTTTCAATAAATGTTTGTGTGGAGACCAGGAAATTCCTAAAGATTGGAATAAATCTTATATAAGCTCCATATATAAGAGAGGGAATAAAAGAGACTGTTCCAATTATAGAGGTATTAGTGTGACGAGCTCTGTGGACCGGTTGTACGGCAGAATATTAAAGAAGAGGGTTGAAAGACAGATACAAGATATTGAAGAACAAAGCGGCTTTCGTACCGGGAGATCCTGCCTTGATAATATATTTATCCTACGACAAATAATTGAAAAGCGTGTCGAAAGAAGTAGAGAGACCCATTTGGTATTTATAGACCTTGAGAGAGCATATGATAGTGTCCCGTTAAAGAAAATGTTTGAGGTCCTCAAAAGGTCCGGATTGGATTCGACGTATATCGGAGCGATATATAAATTGTACGAAAATGCAGTTAGTTGTGTAAAAATTGGAACCAGAATCTCAAATGAATTTAAAGTCACTAAAGGCCTAAAGCAAGGATGCTGTTTGTCACCGACACTCTTTAAAATATACGTCCAAGAAGCATTGAGGAATTGGAGAAATAAATGTAGATTTATGGGCATCGAAGTGGGACAAGAAACTCTGTATACATTGTTGTTTGCAGATGATCAGGTGGTGGTTGCAACCGATGAGGAAGATATAAATTATATGAATCGAAAATTATTTGAGGAATATGCCAAATGGGGGCTTACTGTAAACATAAGCAAAACAGAATATTTAAAAACTGGAGGAAATACCACAGATCTGAGGCTTGAAAACGCAGTCATAAAAGGCTGCAACCAGTATAAATATCTAGGAAGCATCATATCAGCAGATGGCAGAGTTAAGATAGATGTACAAAACCGAATAACCCAAGGGAAAAAATGCATCCGAATACTGAATTCATTACTGTGGTCTAATAAAATAAAGATGCATACCAAACTTCGCGTATACAGAGCAATTGTAGAACCAATTACCACATATGGTGCCGAATGTTGGACGATGACAAAGAATGAACGAGATAAAGTAGACGTTGTGGAAATGGATTATCTTAGAAGGTCATGTCGAGTATCGAGAATGGAAAGAATCAGGAATGAGGAAATACGAAACCGTACAGGAATTAGAGATACTCTTTCAGATAGAATACAAGGAAGGCAATGTATGGTCACGTGATGAGAATGGAGGAGGAGCGGTGGCCAAAGAAAGCCTTAATGTACGTTCCGCCAGAAAGAAGGAAAAGGGGAAGACCACCAAATTCCTGGAGAAGAGAAATTACAAAAACAATGCAATCTAGAGGCTTAGAAGAGGGAGATTGGAGAGATAGGAAAAGATGGAGGCTGAAATGCGGGAAGCGGCAATCGCCGTAGGACCCCCGTTATATGATGATGATGAAAATTAATTAAATATAAAATATAAGTAAATTTATACTTGTTACTTGCATTTACATAGTTGCTTTGTTGGATATAGTGAAACACAGATAAACAATTAGGATTTATTCATCTGAATCGTTAGTGCTCCATGCAAGCACTAATTGTGTTCTCACAGGTTAATGCAAAGTTAAGATCCACATAATAAGATGGTATAAAAATTTAACCCCTTTTACCATTTTAGACCCAATTCTAAAACGTCATCTCGTAAGGGGGAAGATGAAAAAAATCGATATACCAAGAATCTGTACGCCCTAGAAAACAACACTTTTGTGTAGAATGCACCGTTCTCATAGAAAAAAAGCTTGAAATGACCGGCGATTTTGAATGTCAGTTAAACGTGCGAAATCAATTTTAAATAAAATTTTTATCAACTCAACGGTAAAAATTTAATATGTTTTAATCAGAGTGTCCTATAGACAAAAAGCCAAAATGCGTTTTAGAGGTAAAGAGTGGAGCTTTCGTATGCATTTTTTTTATTTTGTCGCAAAGAAAGTCAGTTTTTATAAAGGTGTTGTAAATAAATAAACGTTGCACCTAAATGCATAAACATACGTAAAAATCGCTAAACTTCAATCAATACCGTTTTCGTGGAGGCCTTTTACCGGACTTGTTGTCGTTTGTACTTTAAAAGTTAAAATTAAAATTTTTTGATAAAGATTTTGAACATTAAGATCTAATAATGGAAAGTCCACTACGACCAATCAATGAAAGTGATTAATTTTATTGATCTTATGAGAATCGTAAAAAATGGTAAAAATCGCGCTTTTTACGATTATTTATTTAACACCTTAATAAAACCTGAAAACTGAAAAATTAAAAATTTTAATTTAAAAAATTTATTTCGCGTGCGTAGCTGATATTCGAAATCGCCGGTCGTTTCAAACGTTTGTTATATTATTATTAATCTAATTTATTGTTTTTATTTATTATCAAAGTTACACTTACAAGTTTATTTAAAGTCTTTATTTGTACAACATAACTAATTTATTTTACACTAATAATTATATAATTTATCTACGTGCGTTACATTTTAAAAACTCGACGCGATATTCAAAAACTAACTGTTTTTCTAAATAAAATGTCCCATATATATATATATATATATATATATATATATATATATATATATATATATATATATATATATATATATAAAATAAAGTTTTATTTTGGGGTTGCAGTCATTAATAGGGTAGGAAAGTGAAACTCTTTGTTCTTTATCTAGCTTTCGCAAAATTTATTTGCTTCTTCAGGATATGCTAAAATAAGGTATCAGTAAATACAATGAAATTAAAATTAAATAGCATTGTATAAAACTATTATAAAAACTTACAACATGAGGTTAATCCATTAAATTTTCAAATTTACAAAACATTAAAACTTAACTTATTAAAATTATCTAGTTATGTAAGTACAATATTTTAATTTTATTTAATTTTGTACAAATTCATTATGACATTGATTATGTTGATGTTTGATTTATGTCAGAAAGACACTCTGTTTCTGTTTATTATATTTTTTGTTGTTGATAACTAGCTTATCATATATATATATATATATATATATATATATATATATATATATATATATATATATATATAATTTGAACGTATTTATAAATTATTTTTTGGTCGAAATAATCACTTCTAATATATATATATATATATATATATATATATATATATATATATATATATATATATATATATATATATATATATATATATTGTTATGATGTGTTGTTTTGTGTTTGAATGATGAGCAATGAGTATTTTTAATAATATAATATATAGGGTTTTTATCGCGGTTCTCAAAGAATTAGCTTGTAAGTACTTTTTTAAATTATCTTTATTATAACTATTATGAAACACACATATATATTTAACCTAGCCAATGTAAATTTAAAATAAACTATCTTTAAATTGATGTTCTTATAAAACTAATTAAATTCTATAGACAATGTTAAATTTAAACAAACTATCTTCAAAATTGAAATTGTTATAACACTAACTAAATTATATTAACAAAATTTTGTACCTTTCTTTCACTGAATGCCTAAATGAACTGTTTTCCACTATATATATTCTAATCACCACTGAATGTCTTCGTACTTCGGTTATCCTTGTTTTTGTGAAATTTCTTTTGCCAATTATCAGCTTCTACCAATTTAAGATATATTTTTCTCCACCAGCATTTATATTTATTCTTCTTTTCAATATACCAATATCCAATTATTATAAGTTGATTTATACTAATCTCCAACCATAATATAATTTAATTTCTTCCAATATACTTTTTTTAATCTTCAATAATTATTTGTGTATAATTATAAATGTGCATTAAATTATATGCATAATTTTTAATCTTCATTTAACTCACTATATTAAACAATTGGACTATTTGTACTTGATTCACTGACTCCAACTAACTTTCATATTTCTTACTAAACTTTTCTGACTGACTTCTTGAAAATTCTGAACAATTTACTAACTAAATGTGTCTACTAACTTTCCTAATAAACTGGCCTGACTTCTGACTAAAAACTGCCATCTTGAATTCAAATCACGGGTATTTATATCTTTTTGGGTATTCTAGAATCATCTGGTAAGATATCATGTTCCAATTTCGTTCTATTTCTTCGATATGGATGTTCTCGAAAAAATATCTGTTCCATCCACCGACATAATCATTATTCCAGAATGTTCGACCGTAAACAATGGTCACACTCTGCACTCTGGAGAATTAGTTAATGTTCCATTAATAATTTTGTTGACATTTAGGCTTTTCAGATCAGAATAAACATTCAAATTAGTAACTAACACTCTAATTTAATAAAATACACATTTCAAACAATATATTATTATAACCCCACTTTATATTCGTAAATATTCTTAAACGTCACTTCAGAGTATGTATATCTGTCTATCACTCACTGTATAGTTGGTTGCCTATGCACATGGCTCACTTAAATATATTTACAACATTAAAATACAACTTTTTACAATTATTATATGCTAATTTATTAAAAATGCCCTCACATAAATATATTTTATTAAATTCTCTAGTATATAACTTATTTAAAACAACCAAATATCTAATATTATGTAGTATATAACTTATAAATTATTTTCTATAAACCCTAATCGTATCAATACCCCAAAATAATATTTAAAATAAATAATTTACTTATTATTTTTTTAAATATTAATTTTCTCATACCTTATTAAATTTAATAAATTAATAATTCAATTTTTTTTTTTTTTTTATTTAAAATGTGTTAAATACATCCCTGTTCGCTGTCTATGTCAAAGCAGAGAACAACGGAGCACAGTTCAGCTATTCTATGGTCAAACTGTCATGTCAAATGGGGCAATGGATGCGATATCAGAGAATAAAATATAACCTTAATTAAAAATATAATCGATATGGTGTTCTGTTTATTTATAGACAAAATCTAGGAATTATTTCCATTCAAAATAACTTTCATCAATATAAATTGGTAAGTTTTTTCACTTTATTATATTAGAAAGACATTTTTATAGCAATTATAGTATCAATTTTGTGTCTAACCCCAAATTATGATTTTTAGGGTACAAATTAATTTCCATATATACAAAATTCAACAAGTATGATGTCAAATTGATTCAAAATAATGAAATCTACCATCTACCATTTAACAAATCAAGTCTATTGAATAAAATGGATATATCAGTAAGTTATTAGTGTTATTATATTTGTGTTAAAGGTATAGAAATCATTATTCAATCTCTTCATGATATTGAAAAATGTCGTTGATATGAAACATGCCTCTTAGTCTGTTCTCTGCATCTATTAACACATAACTATTTAGTCCATTCTGATTTTCAATTATGTATGGACCTTCAAACATTGGTTGAAATTTCTTACAACGATTTTCTTTAACATTACTTTTTCTAAGTGAACGAATTAACACTAGGTCTCCTTTTTGAAATGTGATTGGTTTTTTTATATTTCGATTTTGTCTTCTGATATATTTTTCAGCTTTCCTCCTAATTCGGTTATTCACTTTCTGCATTACTTGTTCTAACATATCCTGATTATATTCACTAATCCACTTTCTGTTTCCTATATGGCCAAACATTAAATATTCTGGTACTTCCTCTGTATTCAAATTATGTGTATTATTTAAAAAATATTCTACTTGTGGTATATGTTGCTGCCAAGTTTTGTGTTGATTTTGGCACAGTATCCTTAAATATTTTATAACTTCTTTAATATATCTTTCTGCAGGATTTGCCTGAGGATGTCTGATACTTGTAAAATGAATGTTGATTCCCTTTTTCTCACAAAATGTCCGAAATTTTTGGTTGTTAAAATATGTAGCATTATCTATTATGCAATTTCTAAATGGTCCTATTTCTTCGAAAAATTGATTAATATATAATTTTAATGTTTTAACATTTGTTCTGGAGCAGGGATATAGTTTAATAAATTTTGTATATAAATCAACTATCACTAGTATATGCTTTTTTCCTGTTGGACTGAGAACTAAATTTGAAATAAAATCCATGGAAACTGTATTTAGTTTTTCATATACAACATTAGATTTATATGTGTTCTGGTTTTTGAAATTCTTTTCTTTGTTTAGTTGACATATTGGGCATTGGGTAGTAATTTCTTTTGCTATACTTATGTCATTCTTTGCAAAATAATTGTCCCTAAATAGCATCCATAGCTTTCTTGAACCAATATGCATATAATTGTTATGTAAATTTTTCAATATTTTCTTTGCTAAAGTTCTAGTTATTACATATACTTCTATGCCATTTATTATTTTATAATATACCCCATCTTTCCTAAGGACTTTTTGTTTTTCACTCAAATTGATCTGATCTCTTATAATTTCTTCTTTAGAATATAATCCAGTACTTTCTACTAATTGATTTAATCCAATTTTTATTGTTCGCTGCCCTTTTTGTGGTGTATTTTCTAACCTTGATAAAGCATCTGCCACTATATTGGATTTTCCAGAAATGTATTTGATTTCAAAGCAGTATTCACTAAGTATTAGACTCCACCGATGTATTCTACTGTTTCCATATTTGTTATTTAATATAGACGTTAAAGCTTGGTGATCTGTTTCTATTGTAAATTCATTACCCAACAAATAAAATCTTAATTTTGTGACACAGTGTATTATACTTGCTAGTTCTAATTCTGAAACTGAGTAACCCTTTTCATGTGGCTTTGTAATTCTTGAAATGAATTGTATTGGGTATTCGACCCCATCATGTATTTGTAATAATACCCCTGATAATCTCTCTATTGATGCATCTGTTCTTAATATGAATGGCTGTGTGTAGTCAGGATAGTATATTTATAAATTTGACAGAAAAATGTTTTTAATTTCTTGGAATGCTAGTTCTCTTCTCTGATCCCATCTCCATTTTACACCTTTTCTCAGTAGTTCAAGTAATGGAATTTCTTTTATACTTAGATCTGGTATCATCCTTTTATAATAATTAATTATTCCAATAAATCCTCTTAAAGTTCTTAAATTGTGTGGTGTTTTATATTCCTGAATGACTTGTGTCCGTTCTGGATCCATTTCGATTCCCTTAGCGTTAAGTTTATAACCTAGATATATGACTTCTTTTTGAAAAAATGTACATTTTTCTTGATTTATTTTTAGTCCAACTTTGTCTAATCTATTTATTATAATTTTTAGGTGTTTCTCATGATCTTCAGCCGTTTTAGAAAAAATTAATATATCATCAATGTAGTGAATTACAAAATGTTCATATTGATCCAAAATATCATGAAGACATCTACATAGAGCACTGCAAGATGATTGAAGTCCAAATGGTACTACTTTGAATTGATATACTACTCCATCTATCTGAAATCCTGTATACTGTCTACTTTTTCTTTCTAGAGGTATTAACCAGAAACTATGCTGCAAATCGATTTTAGTGAAAAATGACATTCCTGTAATTCTTCCTAATATTCCATCTATACTCATTGGTGCTTCAAATTGCTTTTCAGTAATCTTGTTAATATTCCTTGCATCCAAACATAACCTGATTTCACCTGATCTTTTTCGTACTACTACTATGGGGTTAATAAAACGTGTGTCTGCCTTCTCAATGATCCCATCTTCTAACATATTATTAATTGTTTTGTTTACTTCTTCTCTATATTTATATGGTATTGGGTATGATTTTGTTTTAAAATCTTTTTCTTCTTTAACTTTTATACTATGGATATAATTTTGTGCAATTCTATTTTCTTTATTGACAAGTCCCTTGTGTTGCTGCAATATGGAAACGACTATTGATTTATATTCTTCAGGGCAATTAACTTTTATCACATCTTCTTCTTTACAAATAAAATAATTATTCTTCATTATGTACTCATTATTCCTTTCTTCCAATTTTACGCACTCCGCCTCGTAGGCATCCATCTGCTTAAAATTTCCATTCCTTAAATATTCACTACAATAATTATTCTTTACATTCTTTTGGAACATTTCCCTATCATCAAAATACATTTCTTCTTCATAAACATCATTATTTTCTTTTAATAATATCCTATCAACTCTTATTCCTTCTTCCACCTCATCTTTCTGCATAAATTTAATTATTTGCCCTTCCAAAGTTACCATTTTTTCTTCAAAATCTATCTTTACTTTCTTCTTTTCCAATTCATCATTTCCCATTAATATATTAACACATAAATCCTTGACAATAAATCCTTGCATATTAATTTCTTTATTAAGAATATTAATTTTAAAATTGGCTAGTTTATCAATTTCACCCAACTTCTTATTATTTGCACCAACAATTTTAATTTTTGGAATCTTTATTATATCTGATAATTTTAATGTATTAAAAATAAAATTCTCCGAGACTAAAGTACTTTCTGAACCAGTATCTATCATAATTTTAATCATATTATTTTTGGCCAAAGCATTTATATAAATTAAATTAATAGATTCAATAATTTTCTCTTCATCTAAAGAAATAAATTCAGAAGGTTTTTCATAATAGCAATGGCCTAACTTGTAATTCAGAAAGTTTACTGAACAAAATTTTGATTATTAGAATTGTCAGATTGTATCTGACCACTTGGATCTGATGTCCTATGTCTTTCCCTACTATGACTTCTACTCACATTTTCTTGCCTTGTACTATTTCGTTCCCTGTCTTCGCAGCTCCTATTCCTTTGTACACAATTTACCTGTCTGTTATAGTTAGGTCGCTCTGTATTTCTTCTATTGTTAAAATCTTGTTTATAATTATTAGTACTGTTATTAAAATGTTGTCTATTATAATTAGTATTATTATTAAAATTTTGTCTATTATAACTAGTATTATTGTTATATGATTGTCTATATTGTTGATTATCATTTTTATTATATTGAAAGTTATTATTGTTTTTTCTGTTGTTATTATTACTTGTCATATTGCCTCTTTGTATTCTTTGAATGAAATTAATAAAACTATCTATTGTTTGAATATTTTGTAGAGTTACGGTTTGCACAACATCAGCATCAAAATGTCTAGATACATTTAAGACTGTTTCATCCTCTCTAAGTGGTGGTTCTAAATATTTTGCAACTGTTATCAATTTCAATGCATAATCTACCATATTTGATTTTAAATTTTGATTATACTTTCCAAAATATAGAATTTCTCTAAACTTGGCTTGCTCTAATTCACCCCAATAATAATTTAAAAATTTATTTTCAAATGTTTGAAAATTATCTAAATCATTCTCAATACTAGCAAACCAAGTTGCTGCATTGTCATTTAATGTCATTCTAATATAATCTTTAATATCATTAATATTATTCACAAATCTTAATTTATGTTTTAAACTATTTATGTATACTCTAGGATGCAAATTTTTTATATTACCAGAGAATTTAATCCCAGTCTCATTTGTTAAATTTAAGTAAGGTCTTCCTATGTCTCTCATTTGTGAAATATCATCTATTCTCTGTTCCACATTTCTTATTTGATTATTATTTATTTGGATATTTTGTTGTATATCATCTAATTTTTCTTCTGCGTTTCTCCTGTCTTCGTTAATTTTTACTTCTAAGTTACATTTCTGTAACTCTATTTTCTGTTCTATATCTATCTTATTATCTTGAATAATTCTCTTTACTTCTGTCCTCTCATTTTCTCTCTCCATATAAACCCTAATCGTATCAATATATATATATATATATATATATATATATATGTATAATGCCGTTATCTAGAAGGATTGATGACACCTTCTCCATTACAACGGAATTTCGTCGAATAGACGAGAAGGTCACTCAAGGACTGGGTCTTTCGGCAAATTTACTAGAATTCGGTCGACGGCTATGGAAACTGGTTTTAGCGTAGGGGTTCCTTGGATATTGCCAAATAAAAAAAATACTTATTAGAAAAACATGTTTACAGTTTTGTGCGCCATAATATTTATCGTAACACGTTGTTATTGAGAAAACGGTTTATTCTATATAAAACGTCATTCGTCATATTTTTGTTTAAATTTTTTTCAGCTACATTTCTTGTTTGAAACAATTTTTTCTACGTTATACAGAAATAATATAAAGAAAGAACTAGAATAGTAGTAGCAAACTTTTACCATCTTTTTTGAGGTCAAATCGATGAAGACTGTACTAATAATGTACTTTTCGAGATAGTTCAGACATAAAGTAGACGAGAATCTGCACTATTTAGATTTGTAGGATAGACAGCACTGACGAGGAAGATTGAGGCAAAAAATACAGTGAATACCTTGAAAACAGTGGAAATCCTCAATAGTAGCAGCGTATTTTGAAAATATCTTTTACACCATTGGTAGAGACGTGTACTAAGAATTTTCTTTCAATTTTTGTCATAATTTCAATAACATAGAAAAAAAATATCACCAATATATATTTAGTGAGGTTCTGAAGTTATTTTCTTGTAGCATGTTTGAGATAAATATGGTTTAGAGTTAAAAAATTATTAGATTTAATCTAAATGTTACTTACAAATATATTAACTGTAGATATAAAAATCTGTTAATAAAATGGAAATTGCACTTTCCTTGTTCAAATTGGTATTGTAGTCCAACACCATTTATAAACATTTACAGATTAAATCCCATACCAAACAATACTTAATAGATATATTTTGTGTTTAACTAGTAAATTGTAATAATGTTGGAGGTTATAATATTACATATGTATTTTATAAATTCAAGTAAAACTTTTTAGTTCGTTTGTTAAAATACCTACTATGAATTATTCAAAGAATGGTTTATCCTTTGGTTATATTTAATTATTAAAATTTTAAATAAATTAAACTAAAGAAGCTTATATACACAGTAATAACTTTCTTCCTTTGAGAGTTATGATTAATGTTCATGCATAAAACTTCCTTATTTCTCACTGTTAAGACTCAGCTTAACAAATCAACCCAATTTATAATCTCTTCATTTTAATAGAGCGCATTTAGCAGAGCGGTTCTCCCGCCATTAATTACTTCGCAGTTGGCAGCAGTGTATACACATCGAGAGAAAGAGAGAGATGGTAATAAAGACAGTAAATCAGTGATTATTCGCAGGCCAACAATTTAATTTCCGAAATCCATGCTCCATAATTAGCAAATATATCACAAATTCAAATTAACAGTGTTTAATCGCGCCAGGCTCTGCTTCCGCCCCCTGAAAATAGGCAGCCGGCTGTGTTTTAACTTGTCCGTGTTAATTTCCGAAGCCAGTGATAGCCCCTCATTTTACATAATTGAGTTGTAATTGTTTAATGGAGTGAACGTTTTCAATGTTGGCCAATTTACATATATACCGGTTAAAACAGTGCCATTTTGGCATTTCGCTGGAATATATGACCGCTTATTTTTAATCTATGTTTGTTATGCGGGTTTAACACAGTCCTCAAATATAATTTAGTTATATAAACTTAGCAGATTGGTAGATTATGCATTAAAAGCAGAATTGCAAGGTGGTTTTACGGGTTTAAATGTAGACTTCTTTTTCTATTTTTTATAAATTTTATATATTACTATTTGTTGCTAACTTTTACTGGATGTTTATAATTTTATCTAATATTGATCCATACTGGATGAACGTTTTTTGCACACAAGCAATCCACAAAGTGTCAAGAAAATCGACAGAAAACACAATCAATTCGACTACATACAAAAGAGTAAGCAGTCTTATATGTCAGATCCTGGAGAGTCGCTGATTCAACCAGTGATGACTACCTGGTATGTCCGAAATTAGATTTAAGATAGCCAGAAATGGGAAAGAACTGAACAGGTCTACACCAAAAAAGTTCAACGTTGAGAAATTACAAAACAACGATATGAAAATATAATTCGTACAAAAACCGCCAGCCAAAATTGACGAAAAAGCCATTACTCAAGAACTACTATATTTAGAAACAAGGCAGATTAGTAACGACTTGTAGTTATAGAAAAGCAAATAAAGTTTCCAATAAAATGCAACCAAGAAAGACAAAAGAAAGTAGGTAGCAAACCTTCCTGAAGATGTACAGGTCGTCGATGAACATCAAAACCTGAGTCAATTATATAATATCACTGAACAACTAGCCAACAAAAGATATGCCACTCACTAACTAATTGTAAAAAGCAATACAGGTAGCATGAATAGTTTAGTGAGTCCCTAGGTGCAGTCCCCACACTACCAGAAGACATTCAAAATATAAACACCAATATCAACAAATTAAGAGTTAACATTAATAACCAACAACGCCAGAAATAGAAATAGTAATAGAAAACCCAAAAAAGAGCAAAAAACCAGCCGGCCCTAAAAATATTCCACCAGATTTGTTAATAGCTTGCCCAAGCACAACAACAAAGTTTATCAAACCACTCTTGAAAAGGGCCTGGAGAGAGGAAAAGTTTTTAAAGAATAGAAACGGGACTTAATAAAGATACCAAAAAACCATAACAACAATTAGGTGAAATTAGGTTCGCCGAGAAAATATGCATTTAAAAATAATTTTTAGAAAACAAAAATATGTAATATGCTAGACTGATCCTTAATTTGTTAATATTGCACAATTACAAGCGATTTTTAAAAGAGAGACTACACTAGAGAATGTATTTCCGTTTAACGGAAAAATCGGAAAAATGCATCAATTTCTACCATACATAGAAAATCACGGTCGTTATGGGGATAATAATAGAATTAGGTTATTGAACCTAGCATATTCTCTAAATATCAACACAGGCATATCTCTATGTATAGTTTGTTTCACGAAAAATGGTTGAGTGCTTAATGGTTACCTGAGTTGATCCTATTGTGTATACAAGAGTATCTCAATAAACTACCGAAGTACACAGGGTCGCACTTCAGAAAGTTTGTTATTTAATATATTTCATTGGTAGCTGTGTAATACACGATTATAAAAATTTATTAAATTATTTTATTTGGTATTTTCAGGTTGTTCAAGTGAATATACTTGATAATTGAACAATTTTTAACAGGAAGAAAGTAGTTATTTTGTTCTACGTGAATAATTGTAGTATATTAATCTAAATTCAGAAAGGTACTTTCCTTCACACTTTTTACAGGCTTAGGACTGTCAGCAAAAAACTGGCGTGTTTAAAAGTTTTTGCTCTTCCTAATCGGATATCTTTAAAAATGTACAGTAATAATAGTTCTATTTACAGAATATACATACAAACGAATACATAATGTACAAAAAATAGATGAATTGAAAAAAATATAGAAAAATATATACAAGTTAATATTTACAAAAAAAAAACAACCAAAATAATCAAAATATATTTATGAATTCCTAAATACCTAATTCTGTTTCGCTGTCGCTATCCTCTTCAAGATTAATAACAATTGGTTTAATTATGTGATTCAAAGTAACATATGAATTTTCTACGTTCATTACATGGCGTACTGAATTTTTCCAACTTTCTGGGGAGATATCATCAACACATTTCCTTAATTCGACTACACTACCACTTAAAGTCGGAGAAACATTTTGTGACCTAACATTTGACTTTAATTGGTGTCACATATGCTCTATGGGATTAAATAAACAATAGTAGAACGGAAGCCGTAACACTGTATGTCCCATGTCCTCGGACAATGCGTCACAAACATATACTTTTTTAATAGAAAATGATTTTAACACTTCTAACAGTTCATTTTTTAAATAACTTTCTTCAAAATATATATCATTTTCTAACAGGTAGTTTTGAATTTCAATTTTCGTGTTATTTGCACTTGGAGACTTATGTATTTGACGACTGTGGTAACTTGCATTGAAGGTTAGGTATAAGACAATTCTTAAACCATTGCTCAAAAAGCTCTGCCGTTGTATCCTCATGGTAGTCCACGCAGGAGTCTTTAATGTTCTTTGCAGAAAGCCATGAGGCATTTGGGACCCAACCATTTTCTGATCCTGCATGTAAAATTGTTATTTTTTTCCCTTTGTTTGATGGAGCTTTTGCTTGACACCTGTTGGAAGAATCGGACCATCCTTTGGATGGTGTTTCATGAGTGTCAAACCATGTCTCGTCCATATAAAAAATTGGTCGATCTTCTGTACGGTACTTTCTTATGGAAGTTATATATTCAGTACGCCACTTTTGTAAACGATGGGACTCCATAAGCACTTGCCTTTTGTCAATTGTACGATATCTGAAGCCCATTTTAGACAAAATCCTCCAACGACTAATGCGGCTACGGTTTATTTGTGTATCATCACTAGTAAGTCGTTGTTTTAAAGCATCGAATGTAGGTATCCGTTGCTCTTCGTACATTGTGTAAATTTTTCGTCTTATTAAGTCCTTATCACTTTCGTCAATACATTTGGTAGAACCGGCATCCTTACGCTTCCTTCTTGACTTACTGGGATTTGATGTAATAATTCTTTTCACTGTGGTTAGAGTTATTTTCGTTAAATCAGATATTTCACTGGCAGCAGTATTAGCAGTAAGTCCTCTTGTAAGTAAAGAACTATATATTGTTTTTACGATTTCTCTAGCGTCAGCAGATAAATGCTTTTTCTTTGCTGGAACACTGGAAGAAGCACCATCAATGTTTTTCCACGGACGCCACATAATGCTGTTTTATAGGTATAAATAGGTATAATACTGGTAACACTTGTAACACTTTCAACTAAATGAAACAAAATGTATATTTAAAAATTTCTCATCGGTTTTATATCATCATCATAAGTGGCTCGACAATCCGTTGTGGATCTTGGCCTGCTCACAAAGAAGTCGCCACTCCTGTCGATCGGTTTTATATACTTTTACAAATTATACAGAATAGAGGGAACCTGTATAATAATTCCAGGAAATACTTAACGATCAACAAATTTATTGTGGTCATTAAAAGATCAACCATTGATAGTGAAACTCACTGTTAAAATATTCACAACTTTATGAAATAAAATGTATTCTAATCGTTTTTATTATTTTATTCGATTTTTTAATCGTTTTTATATTACCAGGAATTTATTATACAAACAAGATAACGACACTCCACAATAGCCTCAATTTTACCTGAATACTTACCTGCTCAACTAATGTTGACTAAGCTGGGGTACTTGCGGTCGGGTTTTATTGCAATCATTAAGCACTCAACCATTTTTCGTGAAATTAACTATACCAGCACATACTTTTGGTGAGAAACATCCATTAGGGAACATGGAAATCTCCGGTCGGGGCCACAGTGAACATGATAGATTATGTACATTATGTTATTATTGACTCTATGGAGTCACAGAAGGAGCCTCTCCGAGTACTGCTTTTTTTGCCATTTATCATAAGCGATAAAACAGTCGGGAACAATACGCATCAAACACGGTTCTTTTCAGAGCCATTTCTGACAATTTCTGATAAGGAAGTTCTACTTTAGCACATTTAACTTCTAAATGTGACATCTTTTGCATCTAGGAAACTCACCGCGACGAGAGGTAGAAATGACCAGACATTCATGAGATGAACCGTACCATTGTGATCTCCCACAGAAGACACGGCAAGTAGAGATGGCGAAGTCAATTTTCGAGCCTCGTTTGATTCCCGAACAAGCTAGGTTCAGACCGGGAAACATCTGTACTAGCCAAGTCCTACATGACACTGAACACATAGAACGGGGAAACCAATACAAACTAATTACAAGTGTGGCATTCGTAGACCTAACGGCAGCGTATGGTACTGTCAGTCATAGACTACTCCTTGAATCAAAACCATTAATTAAAAACAGGATATTTTAGGTCTCTTATAAGGGGAAGAAAAGTAGCTGGCGGAACTAGAAAAACGTTAACACTAACAGTCAACCAATCATTAAAACTGCTGGGTACTTTCTGTATGCTGACGACCTTGCTTTGGTCGCGCAGGGCAGAACCTTCGAAGGAGTCGAAATCAAAACCAACATTAACACTAACGGCCAACCAATCATTAAAACTGCCGGGTACTTCCTGTATGCTGACGACCTTGCTTTGGTCGCGCAGGGCAGAACCTTCGAAGGAGTCGAAATCAGGCTTGAGGAGGCACTTTGCCACCTTACAATTTAAAATGATATGAACTCTCTCAAGTCTCATGCCACCTAAAACCAAGTCTGTATTTTTCAATAAGATCTTTTCTCCAACTGGAACACGCAGGGTATTTAATATACCTCAGAGTAAAGCTGAACAGAACACTCTAATCTAAAGCACACTACCAAAAGACTGCTCTCTAGGTAGTATCAAGGTAGTATCCCGTGACAATGTACTTCGTAAACTCCGCTACTCTAAATAGGGTACCCAACCGAAAGTCCTTCACACTAGAGCCAACGGTCTGAACTTTTCCACGGGCGTGTATGCATGCCCTGTCGGGGGTAGATTAGCACACGTTAAGAAAGTGGACGTGGCCCTAAACGAAGCATGCCGAATAGCAACTGGGTGTTTAAAAACAACGCTACTAGCGAAACTATTGCAGTGTGTGGAAATTAACGGACCTACGAAGAAGAACTAGGAAGTATACCAAGCGCTTCAGGCACTTATTTGACGACATATATGTATGTGTCGTTTTCAGACATAAAAGGTGTACTCAGTGGCGTTCCCGTGAAACCTCCAGACTGGTATTCCCCGAAACCAAACACAACGAGATGGGCAATATTGAACCAAACGAGATCGGACATGGTAGCTGTGAAGGCCAAGAGAGCAAGATGGGACCAGCTCGATGAAAATGACACTTTATGTACGTGCAGCTAACGACAGGACATGTACCGGTTTTCATGCACGGTGGACGAGCAGTGAAAAAAGGTCAACATCAAGGCAATGAGGTGTGTCCGATTCTTAGCCAACCACATAAACTGATCACCCTTGGGCACAAAAAAGTAAATTAAGTAATTGAATCTAGGCACCAACTACATGTAATAAAGGTAAGCAGCAGACGAGGGGCCAATACAGACGTTGACCACTAACTAGTAAAAAGTAAAATTAGAGCCCAAATTTTTAAACATAAAAAAATAAACCAAAAAATAGAAAAAAAGTTTCATACTATGTTTGCGTATTTTAAATTTTAAAAAAATTATAAAAGATTTCAAAAATCAAGATATGAAATTATGGTCAGTTTTAATATTTTGTATACCTAACGGCCACCGTTGTATTTATAAATAATTATATTTAGAGGAAATTAAGAAAATATTAATAAGTATCATGTGATAGCAAATTTAGTTATATAAAACAAGTAAGATGTTTAAATATTTTTAAACATCTTACTTACAAGATACATTTAAAAAAATGGAACAGTAGACAATACTGTAGACTAGCGTGAAGATTTATACTATGTTTCCCGTTTTTTTTTAATTTAAATGATATATTTAAAATTAAAGAAAGTAACTTTATTATTTAGGTATTTATTTTTCATATTTTAAACAAATTCAAAAAATTATTATGTTTGCTTCTAATGCCACCTGTTAGCATATTAACGAAGCATAGAAGCATACGTTGTTTACTTATGACAAACCAGTCAAATTCAGAAAAAATATTATGTAATAATAAAATATAAATAAATATCATTTGATTATTGACATACATTCTTTTAACTTTTAACTTTTTATTTAGTGTATTATATTTTGCTAGTTATTTTTCATGTTATTTTTAATTTAAACGTGCTTTTGGGAACGAATTGATCAAGAGTAATGAATTGATGTCAAGAACCGATATTCTGTGACGCTACCCGAAACGACGCCTTTTACTGTAGAGAAAAAAAGTAATACAAAGCCAGTATAGAAGTTTCGCTTTAATACTTATTAAGAAACTTAAAAGATATAAGTTAACTTAAAGATAAGAAAGGAAACATGCAGAATTAAAGAAAATGTAAAAAGAAGACTAAAAAATAGACAAAAACACGAGGACATAAACAAAGAATACGTTTACCATCCCAGAGGAATACTGCGGAAAGCAGTCTTGATGTATCAGATGCACTCGTAATCTGCTACTCCTAGGTGTGTACATTGTGATGGAATCCATTCGGAAACGGCTAAGTGGCTAAGAAGCTCCAGAAAATTAAAACCAAACAAACGAAAAAATTCAGTTGCCTAAACAACCCGATAGAACAGCCCAGAGAAAATGATAAATCCAGTATCTACTGACGAAAAAGTCAATATTAATAATAGACAAGCAACTAGAGCATTTAGTAAAGTAGTCAGTACCTATACTAATGAAAAAATAAAAAGAATCAGATTAACAATAATACTATTACCAAAATCACAAAAGTCTACAAATGTGATATTTAACCTTATATTGAAAAAGTTAAATCTGTTGGATGAAAGAATAACAAACCACAAAAAACGCAAACAAGTTGCAATACCTAAAGCCAGAAATACCTAAGCAACTCAGAATAATAAGGTGAAATGCCAATCTACAACCCCAAACAAAACTTCAAGTCATTCTTGACATAGAAAAAATTAATGTATGCATCATAGCTAAAACGCACTTTACTAAAAGACATACATATGATACAATGGATATGTAGTGTATCTTACAATCCACTCAGAAAATTTGGCCAAGGGGCAGCAAAATTATAATAAAACAAAGTATATCTTACCACCAAGAAATAGGTGGACAGACGAATGAAATACAATCGACAGATGTAAACAATAAAACTAAAAACTGTGGTGATAGTATACTGTCCACAAAAACATAATAAAAACTGCACGTAGAACTGCACGAAGAATTCTTAAGCTCCATAAGTAATAGATTTGTGCTAGGTGGAGACTATAATGACATATGGAATGGGTATCATGAATATTATTCACAAAAGGTATAGAAATACTTATCTATTGGAAAGCCAACACACTGGTTGGCTGTTGAGAAAAAAATACCAGACTTGATTGATTTTTTCATATTCAGAAATATATCATCAAATTTTTTGATAATAGAAGAGGCATTGTGTATTCAGATTATTTTTTTATTCTTTTAACAATCACTAAAGAAGTGATACAAAATAAGCTATCTCCTAGGCTAGCGAATAAAAGGATTAATTGGAACAGCTTCAAACAAGAACTTAAAGCAATGATTAACCTTTTTGTGAAGTGAACTATTAACAAAACAGATCCAAGAAGCTGAATGAAGCAATAGACCAAACATCCTAACCCAAGAATAGAAGGAAAAAATTACCCAAAAGAAATGAGAGATATAATTTTAAAAAATAGGAAGCTAAGACAAAGCTAACAACATAGCAGATATCCAACCCGTAAAACAATGCAGTGAGAAAACGCAGGAGAGAAACCAAGAAAATACAAATGGATCAATTGTACTTTACCTTAGCGAATTGACGTATGACAAACGCACTGTCTATTTATTATGGAAGGCTGCTAGGAAACTAATATAATATATCATGCCTAACCCTCCAATAAGAAATACAGATAGTAGCTGGCCAGAAACAATCAACAAAAATCTTGTTTTGCAGAACATTTAAAAAACACATTCCAGCCAAACAAGGCAGATGACTTTAAGGAACTAACTAATGTTTATCAAGATGGAATGAAAATTAAATTTATTACTTCCAAAGAAGTCCAAAAGGAGATAAATGAAAATATAAATCGATTCGATCTCAAAACAGTAGAAGTATTAAAACTGCTCTCAGAAAAAGCTGTAGTGGAAATTTCTCATTGAACAAATGCATCATTCAGACTTAAGCATGTGGCTATTTACTATAAAGTTGAAGAGGTCATAATGATAGAGAAGTCAGAAAAACCGTAAAATTAAGTTTTTCTAAAGTCTCTGTTGCGTATACTATCGAAACTATTTAAATAACTATTGCTTATAAATAGACGAAAAAACCGTATACCACCTCCTCGGTTTGGTTTCAGGGAAAGTTGTTCGACCTAGGATCAAAAATTAAGAACAACTAATTAAATAGAAAGAGCACTGAAAAGTAAAAACAAACAGAGTACTACCAAAACAATACTCTTCAGATTCAAACAGGAGGAGGCCTATTATGGGTAGAAAGAAATCAAAACGAGGTACTGCAAGTAAATGTAATGAGACCGCTACTCTAGCTATTATACAATAATGTTATTTCAAACCTTAAAGAAGAAACGATAAGTACATTCACCGGCGATGAAGCTATCCTGTCAGTCGGAAAAGACCATGAAGAAGCTGCAAGAAAACTGCAAATCTCAGTGAATAAACTGAATTAAAATTATTGATACAAAATCAGTGCATGTCAATTTCACCTATAAAAGAGAGCAATGTCAGCCTATTAGAATAGATAGCGTTCAAATCATGAATGTGTTGCTTGTGTGAGTCCATTTCAAAAGGTAAAAAAAATAATAAATTAGACTTACACAATCAATTTAATTTAACTATCCAGACGTATCCAGACCTAAAAACTCATTTTCTCCAAGTAAGAGATGTAGTGCATTCAAGTCCTTCCCCCTTTTTTAAATTTAATGTTTGTTTCGTCCCCCTTTTAAGTATTTTCTGTGTGTCTTAAATTGTCCTTAATTTTTAATTTAAATACTTGACTTTGCAATCATTTGCCATATATAACAATAGAACTTTATCAAAGAAATTTGATAATTACAAGTTGAAAGAATTGCACACCCACACAATTTGTACATCTAATCTCATTCATTGTCTTACAACTGTCACCTTTATAAAATAAAATCTCAATAAATAAAACACATTTCATAAATAATATAGATAAATTATATAGAATAAATATAAATAACTTTTAAATAACTCAATGATATAGAACATTACTTTCATCTAACAAACAATCACATTACACCTATCTCTACTTCATTGGATAAAATCTGTCTCCTCAAGAACTTCCCCGTTTAATCTCAAACAATTACAATAACAGACTTAAGTACTGCATTCAACAGTACAGGATAGTTTGAACCATGTTCTTTCAACCATCAATTAATAGTAGGATAGAGTACCGGTATCATTTATTTAACTTTGTATCGAGACCTGAAGATGCTTTGCATATTGTAGAAAGCGAAACCGGTCGTCTGGATAGTTAAATTAAATTGATTGTAAGTCTAATTTATTATTTCTTTTACCTTTAGATAGCGTTCAGTTACCCTGTATTTTACAGATTCTGCAAAATACCTAGGGTTACATTTGGATAAGAGACCGCGTTGGAAAGTTCATATTAAAAAAAAGAGAGAACCCAACGTAAAATGTAGAAAACTGGATGCTTATAAATTATCCATTAATAACAAACTACTAATTTACAAACAAATACTAAGACCAGTATGGAAATATGGCTAATTGCTCTAGGAATACCCCAGTAAAAACAACATTGAAGTAATACAAAGGTTTCAGAATAGGATTCTAACGAGCAGCGTGTTTCATGGTAGGTAAAAATCAGCTGCTTCTAATGAGATCTGAAGATGGAGACAGTAGAATAAATAATTGCGAAATGTGTCAGCAGACAAGAACAACGTCTACTTCAACACGTAAATATTAAGGCTATTCAACTCCTTGATAACACAGATATAGAAAGAAGACTAAATAGAAAAAAATACATTTCGATTAAGTGCATTATGCGAGCTTAATATACGTGTGTAAAGTATAAATATTACTGCAAGTAGGTTAGTACCTATAGAAATATTACTGAATGAAACCGGTGTTCTCGAATTGAGGACCTCTACCTGAACAGCCAAAGAAAGTGCACCGAATTACTGACCGAAGGAGATTTTAATAAGTAAGGAAATATTTATTAATAAAATATTATTTAGATTTAGTTTATTTTGAGCAGTCTTGAAAGGTAGTCAAATGAGTGAAATTAAAATGATCTTAAGTGAAAAGGGAAACTCGTTACTTGTGTTGGATGATTATAAGTATCGTGAAAAAAAAGTGCTTAAAAGTGGTGAAAAGTTTTGGACATGTACGGTAAATAAATGTAACGCATGATTGTTTACGCTAGGTGTAGATAATACAATTTTCCGAAAAGAAACAGTGCACAATCATGAAAATGATATAAAGAAATTAAATAGACAAATTTTGAGTACGGCAAGCAAACGGAAAGCCATAGAAGATATCACAGGGCGGCCAACAAAAATTATCCATTCTGTAAAAAGGGAAAACAGTGATGCTATGAATTCTTTGACAAGAAAAGACATTACCTACGTACGAAATAAAATGTTTTACAAGAGACGTCAAATCCAACCGCGTTTACCAACATGTATTACCGATGCGTTAGATGTTTTACAAACATTAAATTTAAAAACAATAAAAAATGAACCGTTTCTCTTGGCTACTGATCATATTAACAATATTGTGGTATTTTCGTGTGACACTAATTTAAAATTTATGTGTAATTGTGACAAAGTGTATCTTGATGGAACTTTTCGATATTGTACGAAATATTTTTGACAATTGTTCACACTTTATGTTGTAGAAAACGGACATTAAATACCTGTGGCCTTTTGCTTATTACCGAATAAACTTTGATCAACATATGAAAATTTTTTGTTATTCTTAAAGAAAAGTGTCGCAATTCTAATTTAATATTTGCTCCAAAAATTATTGTAGCTGATTATGAATTAGCTAAGTATTCATAAAACAATTTCTGCACAATGGCCAACCACAAACATCGTTGGATGAGGTTTCATCTTGGCCAAGCTTGGTACAGCAAAATACAGAGTTAAGGCTTGGCTAAAGAATATCAAGATGGAAAAAGTGAAAGTGGAAAGTGGCTGAGGTGTCTTTTTGGACTATCTTTTTTAAAACCAGAGGAGGTTGGAGAATGTTTTGCTTTGGATTCGGCTGAATTTCAGCCAAATCATCTACATAAAGCTGCGGTCGATTGTGCGGACTATTTAATAGGCAATTATGTTGGTGAAAATTTTTTATTTCCACCCACTTTGGGCTGAAGCAGCTGTAACTACAGAAAATTCTACAAATGCATGCGAGTTCTTTCACTCTCGATTTAATTCAAATTTCTATTCGATGCACCCTTCGTTGTATTTATTTGTAAACGTTTTGAACAATTTTCAAACAGATACTTACATTCATATTCAAAGCGTTAAGGAGCCTGTTAAATGTAACAACAAAATTGTTAGGCGAAGATTAAACATGTTAACTTCTAAATTGTCGGAATATAATAACGATTTGTTGAGACGAATAGATTTTGTAAAATTTGCATAATTTTTTCATTAAGTATAAATATTAAATGTAAATATGTGTAACGCTTTTATGTTTAAAATATTGTTTTTTTTTTATTTACAAATTCGCATCAACCCGAAGATTATTAGCGAGAATCAGATTTACAATATTAAATATATTATATATTAACAAAATTAATAGCTTTTAAGTAGTTTAACATATTTGTGAATGAAAAATTTGCACCAAGTGCTTTCTTTAAGTTTATTGAGATACCATAATTGATTCTTGTTGTGGAGAAAACTGGACAGTCTACAACAACATGTTTCACCGAGAGTTTAACGTTACACTGCTCACATTTTGGTTCGGATTCTTTAGTAATTAAGAACTTGTGCGTGGCACTTGTATGACCTAATCTAAGACGAGTTATTGTCACTTGATCCCTTCTTTTAGTGGGGAAACATCTCCATGGTTTAATGTCCGGTTTAATATTCCGAAGATTGGACACTGAAAATTCCCACCGGTTTTGCCACTCACTTAGGATCCGCGATTTGATAACACTTGAAGCATCACTAGCTATCACGTATTTCACAATAATAGAGTCAGCTGAATTGACGGCTTCACGCGCACACTTATCTGCTTCTTCATTACCTCTAATACCATTATGTGATGGGATCCTCCAAATAAAGATTACCTTCTTATTACAATTTTCTATCTCTATCAGATTAACAAATAGTTTCTTAAGTTTATATTTTGATTTTGTTTAAAATTGGTCTCTTGTAAACATACAAAATCTGGATTTTGTTCTAAAAGAATTATCTGTAGCATAGGTAAATTATTGTAATAGCCGTTTATACTCCACTGTATTAATTTATTGAACTCTATTTTATGAAATAAATTTATTTAATGATTGGTTTGTGAGCAGTCACTGTCTGTATCGGATACTAGGTCGTGTGGGATTTGCATCTGTGAGAGTTTTAGAAGAATTTTTCTTAATTTGGTATTTCGTGTCTTTGTAGATCTATTTTGAGTATAGGGATATATTTTGCTTAACATATCGATGAGAGCTGTAAAGTTGTTTGTATAATTTTCAACGGTAATAAGTGGATCGGGTGAGTTCTTTATGTTGTCGAATAGGTCTTTTATCTGAACATAGCTTAAAATAAATGGTGGTGACTGCTGGTTTATGAATGCTTCTAGAGATTTACCTTTATTTTGTTTTTTCTTAGGATTAAATGGTATTTCTGCTGGACTGGTAAACTTCGGTTTATTAGTGGTATCATTGGAAGGCGGAGAAGGACTTAAGATATCGTCAATAGTTCTTTTTGAACTGTTCTGTGAAGATTCAATTTTCATATGTAAGGTAGTTGTTTCGTTCGCAGTTTGTTTTATATTTAGTTGATTTTCTGTAGTTGGGGTGTCTGTTTGACTTGAAGTAGATGTCGGTGTGATGGTTGATATTTCTGAAGGGCTACATGTTGAGATTTCTTCTGCTGTGGGTGGAGAAGTAGGATTTGGGTTTGGATTGATAGGGTTTTTGCAGTTAGTTGCCGTATGCCCATTTTGTTTACAGTTGTAACACATTAGGTTGCCGCTTGATAAAAAGATTCTACATATATGAAGTATTATCGTAATTAATTAAAAACGATTCTGGAATTGTGAGATCTGTTGGGCTGATAAAGATTTGTCTCCTAAAGCTCATTATATGATTAAATTCGGGTAAAGGTGCACCAATTTTTAAAAAGGACATTGTAGATAGAATAACAAGCCCCATGAATTCAAGTTCTTTAATTAATACATCATGAGGAATGGATGGGCAAACATTAGATAGAATGATTCTTTCGGAGGGAGTTATACACCGTCGAGCTTATATAATCTGGTTATTAACTTCAATGTTGCCGTTATTTTCATTCATGAATTTTTCTACGATATTTTCAGATGATAAATATAAACATATTCGACTGTTTGATAATCTAGAGCAGAATAGTATATTTTTTGGATGGATGATTTCTCCCAGGGGGAGGAGGTAATCTTGTATTTTCGCATCTTCAATGGAATTAAAAATGATAGCTTGCCGTTTTGATGAAAATTTTTGTCTTGTTAGTGCGGTAGAGTAACTTCTTTGTGTAGAATTCTCCATTTGAGAATTGCCTGGTAAATTTATTTCATTGATTTGCGACATATCATTCCTAAACATTCCTAAAGACGGACCTGTCCGCCGCCAGAAAAAAAAACCGGCCGGAGATACAGGTCAATGGTAATTAAATGTTTTTGTTTATCGTCAAGCAAATATGGATATGAAAATTTTTAATGATGTTAAATACGTACTAATTATATATTTTCGGTGAAATTTACAGTAAAACTGTACTTACAGACTAGCAAAAGTGAGATCAGTTGATCACTAATAACTTCACAAAGCGTAGTTAAATTTTGAAAACTTAATTCTCACTTAATTTAAACTATTTTGGAGAGCCAAAAATAAACACACCGTTCCGATATACTATCAGCTGTCAAAACCGTAAAAATATTATTTCTTAAATAGGTAATAAATATCTACGAATATTGGGATTCGTACTTTTAATAATATTTTATACCTTCTTAAAGTCTTGGTTCTCAATTCGTGCGATTTTTTCAGGTATAAAAGTAAACCCTTACTTAAAATTTCATTTTGGTCCTCAATTCGTGCCTGCCCAATGAAACAATAGTTTTTAAAATGACAACTGTAATAATTTATATTAGAATGAAATAGTTTTAGTACAATGTTGTTGGTATAATAAAAAAAAGTTTGAATATTTATTCATGCACATTCTCTTAAAATTTTTATCTAAAAAAATATTAAAAATTTAGTGAATGAAATAAAACAAGAATTTTGTCCTACAAATTCTTTCAAACACAAGGTGAAAATAACCATCCACGACAACAGATCCCCGCTGCGTAATAAAATTATTTAAATACATTATTTTCCAACCTAATACCGCCACCTCCAGATGCATCTGCGTTCGTAATAAAATGGGCTGGAAGCGTCACAATAAAAGTAATTCCAAACCAAGAACGAACAATAATTTGTGGCGAAGTTTTAAGGCATTAAAGGCTCTTATTAAAGCCTGATTATAAAACATTGTAATAAAATTTCACACATTAAAATAAAATTCGAATAAATTACAAATAAACTGGTCGTCATTAAGAATATATTTACGACTCTTAGTGTCAGCTCGGTTCATATTTTTGTTCATAAATTATTAAAAATGAAAATAATAACCATAAAACTATAATATGACTACTGAACTTGGTGTCGTCTTTTAAATATGTATGTGGTTCGGCCTGGGCTTGAATTGTAGTGTATTTTATTAGATGATATCCTCGTCAATTTTTTTAATTTTCTATCTTAAGCACACCAGAGAAATAGAATATTAAACAGGCGTTTTTAGTACAGCTTGTTAATAGTTTTATATACGCATAATTAGGAACTTCATTATGATCTTAAAATATTTATGAGAAGATATTAAGAAATCAAATAATAGAATAATTGAAAATTTGGTTGACGACTTTGCTCCGATATATTTTTTAGATTAAATTAAAGATGGTTTTAAGAATTGCGCTCAAATGGACAGGGCGGGCGCAATGAAGAAGAAAAGAAGTTAATCTAATTTATCCAACAAAGTGAAATGCTAATACCAAACACGTTACATATACGACATTCCAGCAAGAACAATACACATATGGAAGTCGCCTCAGGATAAAGCAGGTAAAATCGTAAGAAATTACAGAAATTCAAATCAAATTCGCAAAGACGAATTTACGTTCTAACGTAGCTTGTGATCACAATCTAGTTCTTGGTGAGCACAGTTTAAATCAATAACAATCAAACAGAGCTATAAGAGACAGAACATTGACCTTTTCACACTAAGAAGTGGGTAAACAAAATTTAACGTTGAATAAATAAAGAAAAATTGCCAGCTACAATTAATAACAGAACATGTCAGGATACAAACGTCAAATAAAAAATTAAATACAAATAAATAAAGATTAACACAATAAACCGTGCTAAAAAAAGGAAACCGTCTGGATCACAAAAGGAATACTTCTTAATGGTTCATCATTAAGTTATCATCTAAAACGTAGATAAAACAAGGTATGTGACGATATACAGAAAAATCTTCTTCTAAATGTACCTATCTTCTAGAGATGTTGACGATCACATTGATTCATCTTATTCTATACACAGCAGCTCGAAATAAATCAGTTGACGTTAGACCAGTCCACTTTCTAAGATTGGCCAGCCAGGATATATGTCTACATCCAGGGCCTCTCTTACCCTCAATCTTGCCTTGTAGATCAACTGTAGAAGTCGTTATTTATCAATACGCATGATGTGGCGAAGTAAACCAATTTTCTGTAGGTACTTCACGGTGTTAACAATTTCTTTGTCTTTTCTTGGCCTCTGGAGAAAAGTTTTGTTACTTGTGTAGTGTATATATGAGACTCTCAACATACGTCGGTAGCACCACATTTCAAATGTCTCTCATCGTTTTATGCCATCTTTTGTAAGGCTCCAGCTTTCGTATGGCTCTATGCGTATATTGATACTGAAAGATAAGTTGCAGAGAATCTTCCTAAGGCTGTTAAAAGAGCTTCCTAAGGCTGTTTTTATTTCGTAGCTGTGATCCCAAGTATATTTAATATTGCAGTCAAAATAGCATATTTTTCCACTCTTTCTAACAGTGTATCGCCTATTGTAATTTGGGCGTTTATGTTGGTGTTCTTGCTAATGATCATTATTTTTGTCTTCTTGCAATTTAGTTTTAGGCCTTATTTGTTACATGCTTCTACAACGTTATCCATTATTCTTTGGAGCCCCTGCGCACTATCTGCCAGCAAGACTGTATTGTCTGCATATCTAATATTGTTTATAAGTTGGCCATTTACAGCAATCCCATCTTCTGATTCGTCCAAGGCCTCTCTACAGATGTTTTTAGAGTATATTGTTAAATAATGCCGATGACAATATGCAACCCTGTCTAACTCCCTTTTTGACTGTGAAGAAAATTACAAAAGTAAATAAGCGAAGTAGACGAAAATCGATTGAATAAGCAAAGCTGTGAAATAGACTCTACAAGGCAATGTACGCTCTATTGGCATGTGGATGTGAATATTGAAAACACAGTTGTTTTGGTTAAATAATGTGAATTTTTGATCCAGTAAAATTTGGTTTTATTTGGTGCATAGATAAACCTTTATTTAAATTTTAAATGCCTGGAAGAGTCAAAATGGCCTTTTTTATTTCTAATAATATGAAGTTGAAGTTTGGCTATATAAGGTTGAAAGTTGATTAAAAATATAAAAAAAAAGAAAGAAAAAGAGGTTAATCTTTGTATATGGGTATATTTTATAAACACCCTTAAAAGGGCTACATTAAAAACACAAACGTTTTCGGAACAACAGTTCCATCATCAGGTTAAAATACAGGTTACCATGCCTGAGCCACCAAAATATTTGGGTAAAAACACTTTAAAATATATTATGTTACCAAAGATTGTACATGATGTTGATAGTATTACTTGATGTTTAATATTTTAATTAAATTTTACTTCAGGTAACATACACCCATGCTTTAAGTGAGTTCCAGTGTCCTTAGAGTAAACCTCTTCAAACGGACTTTAGCTGATAACTAAAAGTACTAAGTTCTCCACAGAGCAGCCGCTCTTTCCGCTGCATTACTGTTTCCCAACTGCCATACATATGTAACACCCCCCAGGTATTTAACGTATTTCTTAGGAGCGATCGGCACACCCCCACAATCAAACACAATTATATCTCTTTTTCTCGGGCCTTTAAGGGCTACCGCCTCTGTCTTCTCCGCCGCAAAACGAAAACCATGGTCATTTATCCAATCTTGTATCAGGACACTTGTACACAACATCCAGAATAAAAGTTCCTCCCTGTCCCGCGCTGCTACTAACATCGTAAGATTATCTGCGAATGTGAAGGGGGTAACCCCCTCTTCAAATTCGCAATCCATGATGCCGTCGTAATCACGCCTCTTTCAACCAAGATTTTTCTCTTGGAGAGATAATCCGAGACGATATTCATCAAATATGTTAGACAGTTCCTCGCTGCTAGAGGACCCAGTGTAGCCTACCCTTCCCTCCACCTCCCGGAACAGCCCCATCACCACATTTACTGTACTTTTACCCTTGAAAAAACTATACTGCCTTGAACACAATCCCCCAGACCTGTTTATCACCCCGTCGATTCTTTTACACAACATCTTCTCATAAAGCTTGCTTATGCTCGAAAAAAAAAAAAATAGGCCGATACTTTCCAGCCCCTTTAGGTAAAAGTACGAACCTCGAGATTTTCTAAGTATCCAGAAACACCTGCGCCTATAGCAGGGCGTTCATATGACACAAAAACAACGCAGGCTTCAGACAGTTAACCGCCTCTAGCAGTATTCTGTCTATACCGAGAGCCTTGCGCAACTTATGGGACTCCACCTCTAACTTAAGTACCTCTGGAGAAAAGGGCATACCTCGCTTCACATTCTCGTCCCTTCGCACGTTATGCCAAGCTTCGAGTAAAATAACTCTCTGATAGCCTCGAGCTTCTCGTCCAGCGGCATGTCGTACGGACGGTATGCTTTAAAATGCTTTATTACGATTTTATATCACTCTCCCCAGAGGTGCTCGTCCAACTTGCTACACAGATCCCTCCAGTGCCTCTTCTTCTTGACTCGGATCGTCCTCTTCATATCCTTTTTCCGAGCTTTATACACTCTCTCTCTCTATCTCTCTATCTCTCTCTCTCTCTCTCTATCCCTCTCTTATTTGCTGTTTATCCCTGTATGACTCACCCTTGTCGCTTGTCTGCACCGGGTGATGCACTCTCTTCTTAGTGTCTCGTTCTCATATTTCCACCAGTAAGGCATCGTGCTGGCATACACATTGCTGGTCCTACTGTCATTTTACGCGACTTTCATGACTCGTTCGAGACTTTCCACCGTAGGTGGTTGTTTTTGATGTCACATACAAGTATATTGGTCGCTGATTTATGTTATGATACTCTCTGACAGTTTTTAGTTTTACTAATTATCGAAAATTAAGGGTTATGTTTAAGATAGAATTTTGATATAACTCGTATTAATAATAGAACCACATATTGAAAAAACAAATAAACTAAACATGATTAATAAAAAGTCTTGGTCGCAGCTTTTGAATCTAATAATAACACCTGGAGGCCATAGGCCATTCCACTAATTGTTACTAAGATTGTATTACATCTATGTATCTGTGATAACAAATGTCGCTAGTGTTAAATAAAACAATTAATTGGATATATAAATAAATTGTTTAATAAAAAACTCAATATAAACATTTTAATATAATATAACCTTTTATATAACTGAAATTATTCTCCACCACAACAGCTAAAAAAATATCTATATTCCTTATAGGAGATATCCATAATCAACACCTACTTTACGCTGCCGCTGAGGACCTGAGGAGTACGTTACATCGAGAAATTGGCGGCCAGTACTCCAAAAATAACTATTACTGATATATACAATTTAATGCTATTATTGAGAAAAAAAGAAAAATCTAGAAAATATCCTCATAAGTTACGAAGGAATTTATAGCAAGGGAGTTATGTTCTAATAATATTAAGAACCAATTACATATTTATTCTACTTGTTAATAAAGTCGTCTTCTCTAAATTTATATGTGTGTATAATTTCTATAAAGCTAGATAAAAATTAAATTACTTGAAAAATTATCTTTACAATATAACAAAAATAAAATAAATTGATTAGTTTTTCAAAACTGAAAATGACTGTCGATTTGGAGCAGAAACGTTAATAAAATAGTGTTAATGCTACATTTGTGATTAACTCACAATATACATTAATTACTAAAATATGATTCTAATTGTTAGTATTAAAAACCCCGCTACTGAATATTTGTTAACATATTTATGTTAAGCCTTAAATAATTGATGTTAGATACTTTAAAATTATTAAACAAGTACTAACACAACATTCACAATAAAACTCACCTATTTCTAGGTTCAAAGTTCAGATATATAAGAACTCCAACTTATTATTTGCTATTGTTTAGCGAAGGTGATAAATAAATTAGCTCACCTGGACTCTCCGCTTTGTGTGAAATCCTCTCTATAAATTTCATTAAGTGCGTTACTGGTTTGGTAGCTTAGTTTAAAGTCACCCAAACAAATACTCGTC
This sequence comes from Diabrotica undecimpunctata, assembly GCF_040954645.1. Taxonomy (NCBI): domain Eukaryota; kingdom Metazoa; phylum Arthropoda; class Insecta; order Coleoptera; family Chrysomelidae; genus Diabrotica; species Diabrotica undecimpunctata. The sequence continues at coordinate 52,490,291 of NC_092808.1, forward strand.
TTATAAAATATCGTTTTTAAAGTACGATTCATTTGGAAAATCATTTCTGCACATTTATTTTATTCCTTGTCTTTGATCTGATAAACGAACACGGTATTGATCCGAATTATGTATCGAGTTTTATTATGCACTTCGTTGAATTTGCTATTCCTATATATATTTTCGATTGTATGCGTCGAGAGTCTTTGGAATGTAGTTTAAGTAATTGTCGATAACGATATTTCGTAAGTTATAATAAAATGGGTAACGCTAGAAGATAAATGAGCTGGAATTTTTGTCAAAATTGTTATAAAAAAAATTAAAATACGTTAAAGACTAAATACGAGTCTATAAAATATCTTTAGATACTGCTAAATCAATAAGAATACTGCGAGCCAGTCAGACTTTTGCTAATACAGACACGGTTTAGATGTAAAATTAGGGTACAAGGAAATTAGTAAAAATTATAAGTAGGTAAGTGAAACACGGACGAATTCTTTATGGTGTATTTCAGAGAATTTTAACAAAAGCGAACAACCACTAAAACAACAACGGCTGCAACAGGAACAACAGCAAGTACAACAAAAACTGATGGAAGATAAAAAAGAAAATGAAATAGTTATTACCGCTAGATAAGGTTCGAATGGCAATCGAAATACAAAGAAACAAAAAAGAGCCTGGAATAGGATAAATACCGGCAAAACTACCCAAGCAAGGAGGAAAAAAATTTGGCAAAACATATGTACCAGTTAATACAAAAAATAAGTAGAGAAGAAAAATCTCCAAAGACTAAAAAAAGTATAATCTCTCCTTATTCAAAAAAGAGAGGACAAATTAACATGGCCGAATTATAGAGGCATCTTTCTACTTTTTTTGGGTATACAAAATTCTCTTATTCTTATTTAATTTTTTTACATCATTTGTTTATTGTAATCTGTTTTTACAAATAAAAAAAAAACAATAATTAATAAGTTTATCAAGTAATTAACACAGGGAAGGTCCGTCCAGTAACAAAGTTCCTTTAAGATAAATTTCTGATACATATAGTATTCTTCATATAAAAAAGCGTGCACGTCACAATTTATATAAAGTGACGTCACTTATATTTAAAATTTCGAAATTTTCGGAACTGCTCGATCTTTCATAGGCACCAACATGGTATAATAATCAGAAAAATATAATCATCAATGTATTGGGAATTTTAGAATTATATTGATTAAATAACCAAAAACATTTGTTATTATTAATAATATAAATTTTATGAAATAACTCTTTAAGTCTAATATTCCACATAATAATAATTTTATTTAAATATATTAGACAATTGTACGAAACTGATAAAGGAAATACTTTAAATTTTTTGACAGTTAAGCATGTGGCAAAATTGTTTAAAGTGTTGCCGCTTTTTTAGAGTAAGAATTTTGTTTTTTTTTTGATTTCTTATACAATCTGATCATAATATATTATATAATAATAAATTGTATTTATAAATACATATTAAATTTAGTTTAATAGATTTAAAAACTAATTATTGTTGTGTATTGTGATTGTGCTATGCCAAAACAACTAAATAGTATGTAGAAAGCTGATAAGCTTTTATATAAGAGATTATTTTGAACAAGAAATAATGGCGAGACATTTTTACTATTAATGCTCTGAAAGAGGTAAGTTTAAATATAAGTTTGTATTAAAATGTTTTCTTATGTATTTTAGTGTGTTGCAGTAATCTTAAAACTAAGTGTATTTACTGTTAATATGCTAGTTTGACAAATAGTTGACATTTTAAAAATTACTCACTTACTAACTATTCTGATGTTTTGGCAACGCTGTGGGGTTCTGACGTCGTAAATCTTGAATGACGTGCACGCATTTTTATATGAAAATTGCTATATAAATATTTTAAGTATAAACAACAACAGTTAGGTATAAAATGATAGAGTAAACGTTTATGTATTTTGAACTGCAGAAAGGTCTAAGGGATCATGACGTTTTAGTCTTCCTCTCCTCTGTCGCTTAAGTATGTCTTGGGCAAGCGTATTTGGAAGTGCCACTGAGTGTGTCTTTAACAACCTAAGTAAATTTACTAATGTTTGTATTTTGAGAACGATTTCCGAAGTAGAAATTGAAACGTCAATAAACGTACCTTAACCTTTAATTGTGGCTTATTTCCATTTAAATAGTAATTACCCGTATCATCTATTTATTGTTTTTAAATTACTTTCCACTTCTTTTTTTTTATATTTGGATTTTTCTTTTTGTGCTGATTTTAAAAATGTATAATACATACATTCAGCTTAAAGGGATTAGCTTATGAGATGAGCAATTTTTCTTTTAACAAGACAGTATCAATTTCACCTTAACTGACTGCAACAAAATGGGTTGTAGTATAATTTAAGTATTTAAATATTTAACCGTACTATTTGTAGTACCTTCAAAACCCAATAAACAAAAACATCACTTTTTATTAAATATTTATCAAAGGTTTTCGATATTTGTACACTCATTTTAATTGGTTAATAGTCAATGACAATTTGTTAAAACTTGTAACAGATTATTTTAATATGTATGCAATTTGATTGCTGAAATAGTTTAGACTTTGCAATAAAGAATCCAAATTGTAGGCTTTTACTAGAAAAATAATAATTATGCACGAAATGCAACTAGACTTGTAAGCCAGACATGCAAAAAATGGTAGGTATGCAACTTATAAGTATGTAATTATTGAACTGATGCAAAAATTTAGAGCAACAGAGTTACTTTGCAATAAAAAAACGTAACCAGCAGGGAGTCGTAAATAACAAAGCAAATCAACTAGCTGCTTTAGGATATGTTACCTTAAAGGCTAAACAATCAAAGGTTTACCTACTACAGCCTTCCTAATGCTCCTTGAATTTAAGTTCCATTTATACAAAATTAAATTGGTACAAGAGTTAACTGAAGAAGATTTTGATCGTCGTCTCGAATTTTGCGAATTAATGACAAAATTAATCATTAACAATCCACAATTTTTAAGCAATATTGCTCGTTTTCATTAAATGGATTGGTGTACAGACATAAATGCCGATACTGGGCTGAAAGTGATTTACATTTTCACATAAAACGTTTAACGTATGATGTGGTATTCTAGGTGATCACAATAAGGGACCCTTTTTAATAATTGGAAACTTAAGAAATGGTGATCGTATTAGAACAATAGTGGAAAATGATGATAACCTTTCCAAAGAGTTGATTGTATTTTAATATAATGAAGCTCCTTTACACTTTACTCTACCTGTGCGACAATTTTAAACAAAACTTTTCTCGCTCGTTGGATGGGTAGAAGAGGACAGATAATAGTTTGGCCAACTAAGTCACCAGATTTGTTCATTCTAAATGTTTGTAATCAAATTGTTTTTTTCTTTTGTATTTATTTTTCTTATGAATTAATCACTTTAAATATCATGTGTTCATTAGTACATTTTTGAAATCACAACAAAAAGAAGAATCCAAATTTCAAATAAAATAAGATGAAAGTAATTAGAAAAAAAATAAGTATGATACTGAGGTGAAAGGGTATCTTTCCGAACAAGCTTAAATATGACATAATGTCTCCCCATTCAAATATTAACTGACGTGTTTTTGCACCTTACCTAAAAATTTGAAGGTCAAAAGTTATTTAAGGTGGATAATTTAATCTGAAAAGACAAAACAACTCACAGACACCAGGTCAAATAAAGAAGAGCAACAACAATACTTTAGACGATATTGAACATGTACTTGGAAATAGAGTGGTCGCAATTAATGAAGAATCTAAAATAAATATTAGGCTTATAATTGCCAATAAAGCCTGTTTCGCTATGGGTCATATATTTAAATCGCGAGTTATATATCGACAAATAAAACTCATTATACAGTATATAACAGAATATATAAAACAAAAAACGGAGTCATAGCATAATATAGTTGTAAACATGGGTGATAACTAGAGAACAGAATATATGGAACAAAAAATATCCAACCCTACGACGGTGAGGACTGGATATCCTCCTGCCGCACTTTGTGGAAATATTCAGAGCCTTTGTGACTCTGCGATTATATTCCTAGGAAGTGGAGAGAGATACGTGTGGTCTTCATACCAAAACCAGGTAGGATGGACTACACCCTACCAAAGGATTTCCGATCAGTTAGCCTAACATCCTTTCTCTTGAATACGATGGGGAGGCTATGCGAGAGGTACACAAGAGATGAAGTTCTGGTCTATATCTCAATTAACCCAAATCAGCATGCAAATACTTCGGGAAGATCTACGGATTCTGTACTGCATCATGTACTGGGAAGAATTAAGAGATCGCTGGACAATAAAGAATCTACCCTAGGTATATTCATAGACATTGAGGAAACGCTTGATAAAACCACAGTCCCAACTATGACCCAACAGCTCAACGTCATGAATGTTCCCCTGGCCGTAAGCGATGGATATTCAGTATGCTCTCTAATAGAGCAATAAGCATAAATGTAGACGTTTCTGTTAGAGGCATGGTTACGAGGGGTTGTCCACAGGGAAAAGTGTTATCACCACTCCTCTGGAACATAGTTCCAGAAATTCTTAAAGTTCCGGTTAAATGCTATAGGCAACAGCGATGAAAAAACTAAACCATATTCAGCGGATGGCTTGCATAAATATAACAGGTGCCATGAAAACAACACTAACTACTGCAATGGAGTTGATCATTGGCATCACGTCTCTGAACATATATATCATATAGGTGGCGCTGATGACAAATGTGCGACTGAGCTCAGCTGGTCAGCAGCTAAAATGGAGGAAGGCTCAGGATGCGGGATATACTCCAGATCACTAAACCTAAGAATAAAGTTGGCTATGGACAAAAATGCCAAATTAAATCAGACCTAACTGGCTGGTATCTCCATAGCCGCAAAAAATAACCCAAAAAGGTATAGCCGGAAAAACTTTAATAATCTATAGCAGACAAGCGCTACTAATCTTAAATAGACAACGTGTCACCTCAGGGTTAGTAATGGAGTGTCAAGACTCACTAACTCAAGCTTCGGATGGTAATAACATCATCCTGAGGTAGGTTAAAAGACACGATAGAAATAAAGGCAACCTCATTGCTGACCAATTGGATAGGAAGGTGGTATTCCTAATACTCTTAGGACCTTTTTGGGGGATCTTTTTGGTTTGTCATTTACAACAATCGCGGAATTTGTCAAATGTCACTCATATATGCAAATCGTAAAAAGATGGGAAGAAGAGCAAGGATGTAGACTTGCCAGGGTAACACTAAGTAACCTTGAAAAGTCGGCATCAAAAAAGTACTTGGGAATGACTAGGAAAAACCTACGCCTGACAGTTAGTTTTTTAACTGGTCATTGTCAACTTAGCAAACACCTTCACACACTGGGACTAGTAGACACACCTCTATGTAGGAAGTGTGAACGAGAAGACGAAACTGTAGAGCATGGCCTATGTGAATGCTCGGAGTTATCGTTAATACGAGAGTTGGCGTTCTGCGAGTCCCGGCCCACACCTGTCCACTTAAGGAAGATGTCTCCTGGTGACTTGTCCACCGTCCTAGATATGGCAGGTTGGACAATAAGCTAAGGACGAGAGCTCCCTGGGAGGATGCACAATTGGTCAATTGTGGCCCAAGTGCTGTGGGATTTAACTAGCCCTCCCTATTCTAAAGATACAGATATGGATGCAGATGTTAATTTTTATCGTCTTATTCATAAGTTATGCATTTAAAAAAAATTCTTAAAATAATAATAATAATCCAAAATATCAACCAGCTAGTATTTAAAAGAAATTTTTTATATAGACTAAAACTGCAGTAAGACTGAAATAAAATTTTGATATTTATTATCGTTATCAAAACACTGGGATCGCGTTTAGCTGAAACTTTTACATCCAAAATGTATTTTTGAATATATCTTAAAAATACGGTTAAAAAATTTTTATTTTTAATAAACTTAATTACCCATATATTGACGTGAAATTACTTAATCTATAGATTATTAAATTCCTCCATTCTTTGCAAATGGAGGAGTACGAGTTCTTTCCTCGCAAAGAATGGAGGAGTTAAAGGGAGGCCTATGTCCAGCAGTGGACGTGATAAACGAAGGCTGGATGATGATATTAGATTTATAAATAGTACTGTATATATTATTTGAATACTTGCTTAACAGATACCTGTCTAAATTTTTGTTCATCTTTTTTACGTAGAGTCTACTTATACTTCTTCTAAAATATATCTATCAACTGATTGACAGTGTATACATCATAACTATTTAACACAATTTTTTAATTGTTCTTTTCAAAATTAATACAAATACACGAGCCGCCTCTGACTTAAATATGAAGATCATTCCTTAGTTCAACCAAGACACCTGGGGCCAAGCGATAAGATCGATGGATTATAATTAATTGTGTTTTTATATTCTGTTTAATCATTCTATTAGAAGTGATCTCAAACTGGTATGGTACCTCATAAAAAATACAAAAGGAAAATATTCCAAATGCCAGTGTAAAGTATTTTGATTAAGAGCAATATACTTTTAGTGGCATATATATTAATATGATAAAAATAAAAAAGGAAAAAAAAATAAAAAAGAATAAAGCTTTTGGATAATATGATTTAAAATATAAAATTAATAATAACTCACATTCTCGCAAAGCAGACCATTTTGATTCGATCATTTTTATTTCTGCTACGAATAAAATAATCTAAGGTCCTTCAAGTAAATTTAGAAATAATTTCAGAATAAATTCAAAATTTAAATTTGAGTTAGGGACGCTATCTGTTGCGTTTTTTATTATTTGTTAGATAAAACTATTTGTAAGAACAAAAACTTTATAGCAATCGACGTGAAAAGTTCATATTGGGATCAAAAGCGTCAATCTCAATGGCTGAGTGCGTACCATACACGGCAATCCCCGCTGAGGCTAATAAGAACCACATAAGCACGCACGTGATCAACAGATGGTTAGATTTGCCATACATCAATTTATTTTGGTTTTGGAAGTCATTACATTGATTTTGTGTTTTTCCTAAACTGTTTGTGTCTAAGAAATTAGTTTCATATACAAAAAAAGGATTAATTTTTTATATATTTTTTATCATGGAAGTTAATGTGTCTTCCGTCACACCAACAAAGGTAAGGAAGCGAATAAGACAACCTGAAAAATGGAAGAAAAACGTTACCAAACGTATAAGGTAAGTACGTTTGTAAACGTTATGATTCCATTTCCAAGCCTTTGTTGAATTTTGATATTTTGTTTTTCGTTTTTTTTTTTTAATTTTTGTTAAAATTTAAACCTATTTTAGTACTTATTTTCATAATTATTTTTTGTTGTAGATTTTCTGCAAAGAATATGCCAGAATACCCAACATGCGGTCACAAGTCAAAAACATCTAACTGCTACTTGCTGAAAATGAACGACATACAGAAATATCGTAGCGTATTCTGTGAGACCAAAGATAAAGCGACTCAAGATGCCTTTATTTTGCAATACTGCACTGTGAATTGTACTGTCCGTCGTTAGCGGAAAAACAAAAAGTATTCTCCAAAGAAGCATCAGGTAAAATGTTTCATCCATAATTTTTGCAAAAGTATATAGGTAAACCAATTAAAATTGACTAAATCCCACTACTGTCGTTCAATGACGAAAAGAATGTATCTTCTTCTGAACTCAGCGTCTCAAAGTTGTATTTAATATACACTGCTCAGATAATTCCATCAGAGACTGTAAAGAGATCGTATTTTCGCTAGACAATTAAAAGAAAATATAATTTGAGCTTTAAAACTCCAAGAATAGACGTTTGTTAAAAACGTTTAGAGCTAAGTGAACGCATTAAATACGAGAAAAATGAGCAATATAAAATTAAACTAATGACTGAAAAACGGCTCCACAATTTTCGAGCGGTAGCATTTTTCCAATTTCTTTAAGAAAACAAAGAAGAAACCTAGTCACCTTGTCGATTGACTGCCAAAAAATTTGGTCCTCTCCAAAGTGCCTGTTCAAAGTGCTTATTATTTAAGGCAGATTTATTTTAATAACTTTACTGTTGTTGAAGGTTCCTTAAAGTCTCCGCTTTCAAAGGAAAATGTGTTTTTATACTGTTGGACTGAGCAAATGTTTGGCAAAAGATTAAATAAAATTTCCTTTGCAGTCTTTCATCGACTCAATGACACTGATTTTGTCAACATGTCAAAGAAAGTACGACTGTTTGCCGATGGATAGAGTGACCAAAATAAAAACTCTTGTGAAATTCAATTCTTGCTATTACACAGTGGGAACTCTCATAATTCCCCTATTAGCATATTTTTGTCTAGAGTTCTTCCAAGCATCACTTTCTAGTTGGGATTGTCTCTCTAAGAATTTGTAAAGTGCAATTTGCCCTAAGTACGTCTGATATCTGATAACAGCTAAAATTACCTGTTTATTTGGTGAGTTTTTGACTATGACTGTCTTCTGTTTTTAATTTTTAATTTTAATTTGAATTGGTACTAAACAAAGTGAACAGAAAATTAAGTGCTAAAAAAATGGTAAGATTAGTGAGATACATAGAATCCTTGCCATTAAAAGTGAACCAAACTACTGTGGCGAGAAGTCGACCTACCTGGTACTGGTCGATTTAAAATTTAATTTAGAATTTAAAATTTTAAGAAATACACATTTAAATAAATTCATTATTCTTTTAGAACAAAACGGTATACACACTTTAGATAACCTCACTAATGTTTGTATTTTCAGAACGATTTCCAAAGTGGAAATTGTAACGTCAATAAACGTACTTTAACCTATAGTTGTGGCTTATTACCATTTAAATAGTAATTACTTTAACATGCCACAAGAAAATAGCTTCAGAACAATATTTGTTCTATATGTACGACAAAAGAAATTAAGTTCTTTTCAAATAAACTTTCTTTTTACAGAAGCCCATTTACTAATAATTTGATATTAAGTAAACATTAACCTTTTACCAGAATAAAATTACAAAAAACTTTCTAATCTCATAAACACTGGCTTTACGTACCAAGAAATTTGTAATTTTGAATTCCAAGTACAAATGCAATAAACTGATTAAATTTAGAGTAGAGAGAAAGAGTAGAGAGAAAGGTGGAGAATGGTCAGTAAAAATCAATCACATAAGTCAAATGGAGTAGGCTTAACTGGTCAAAATGATAGAAGACAAACTTAACAATAGAAGTATGGGCAAACTACACAAAATATGGACCAATACCCTTCCATGAAGGTATTAATTCACATATGAACGAGAATAATAGCATAAAGGGTAAAGGAAGAAAAAGAAGAACACTAGTGTGCAAAATTCAAAAAATTTTGACGATATAATACGTCATTTGATTTTATTTTCACACAATAAATTAAAATAATTTACAACATGAAATAAACTTTAATAAGTTAAAATTTGTTTATTTAGGCAGATACCTAGTTATATACATTATTTTACACAAGTTTTAAAAGTATCTACTAGAAACTGTCAGAGTCATGCATATAAAATTATTTTGCATTTAACCTTCCGCTTCTGGTACATCTTCTCCTTCTTCACCTTCAGCTTGTTCCTCTGTGGGTTCTCCTTCAGGTACATCTTCAGGTACATCTGTTTCTGGTTGGACTTCTTCTGTAACTGATTGTTCCGCTTGTGGCAAGTCTCCTTCAGGAGACGGATCAGGCACAAAAGTAGGAGCAGGATTTGGTGAAGGAACTCCTTCAGTTGCTGGACCATATTTTCCAGCCACAGCAGCAATTAACGCAGCTCCAATACCACTACCATCTTCAGAAAGTAGAATATTAAACTTGTACGGATCCGGTTTCAAAAGCATTTCTACTTGTGACATTAATATATTATGAAAGTGGGGATGATTTTTGTAAAGTGTTCCATCTATTCCTATTGTCGTTTTGGGATAAGCCATCCTTCGGATTAAAACTGTAATGAGACACGAAACTAACACGGCAGCTCTTCTCGAAAAACACTGGCACAGGTATTTAATATCATGATAATCTTGTTGGGTTGCATGTGTCATTCCTAAACTGTTAATAATATCTTTTACATTAGTAAACACACCTGGTGGATCAGCTTCAATCTCAGAAACAAATCTAGTTTCAAATTTATCAGGTGTTTTAAAGTCATCAGAAAGTTTACCTCCAAATAGAATTCCTTCATTGGTAAATTTAACTGCTGCTAGTCTAACTAGTTCTCCAAGATACATACCTGATATCATTTTTTCGTGTAACTGTCGACCAGCATTTATTGATCTACTGTCAACGTCTCTATCGTATTCAGTTCTTAAAAAATCCAATGCACCATCGTCACCAAAAGCTCCAGATTCCATATTTATAATAACGTTTCCAGAACCTCTGTCTGGCTCATCAAACAGTTCTGCATTAATTTGTTTCTCCACGTAGCAACCATTGGTACCTGTACCAACAATAAGGCCTATTCTTGTATCTAAATCTTTGAATGCACATGCCATAAGAGTACCTGTAGTATCGTTTAGAACTGCAACTATATTAATTTTTACATCTCCTCTTCTGGCGATAGCATCGTTTAACAATTGTACTACATCTTTACCAATCACACCTTCGCAGCTAAAGCCTTTCGTCCAGCGTTCTAATATACCAACCTTAAGCCCTCTTTGCTCTAGTGGAAAACTAAAAGTGAAACCTAAGGGAAGGTTATCGTTAGGGACTCCTTTTTCTTTAGTATATTCTGCTAAGCATTCAGCAATAAAATCAAATAATTGATCACCAGGTCCTGTCATGATTTCTTGTGGTATACTATAAACTTTTTGATCCATTGTGTACTTCCTGTTACTAATTTCTACCAATAAAACTCTGAAATTACTGCCGCCTAAATCAAGAGCTAAATATTTTCCACTTTCAGTACCATCAGGCAGATCTTGAACATATGTTGGAAAACATTTTACAATAGAACTGGGATGTGTTGATTTTTTTAAACCTCTTTCAATATTTTCAAGAAATGCCTTCATGTACGTTTTCATTTTGTCCTCTGTAATAATAAGCTCTTGACATTTTTCTTTTATTTCTGGTCGAACAGGAATCATCTCCATACCCCGCAAATGCGGTGGATTGCATACTGCACTTTTACACTGTGTGGCCATATTATATAATTCAAAGTTATAATATTTATAAAACTAGAATTTTGAACATTATAGATTTAATTAAAATTATTTGACATGACTGTCATTAAAGAACAGCATAGTCGACTTTTAATATTTTTCAAAGTGTCATTATTGTAAAAGGGATTGTAGTCCATTGAAATGTTACATTTTTTATGTCTTATTTTTTTAATAAGTTGGAAGCTGAAGTACACGCGTGGGGTCGCCACCTTTGTACCAGGCCGTCATTTTCGAAAAAAGGGGAAAGGGTTTTCGCGCTGTATCTCATAAACTAGTAACCCTACAAAAATTTTCATTAGACATTATTGGTAGCAAAATAATGTCTTCCGCTTTATTTCCATTACTTTTAATTGTGAAACAAAAAATAAAAAAGTTATAAACAAAAATATCTAAAAATTTTGAAACAAAAATTTCCTTTTGGTCTGTATCCTTTGTTTTGAAGTTTTAGAATAAAATAACATCAGAGCAATATCGTGTTTGTTGTATAAAACCTGTACGGTGTTTTTATCTGGTCACAAATGACCAATAATTATTAGTTATTTCCTGACTTATCTTAATATACAGCAAATGCTTAAATCTAAAGGCTTACCCTATAGCTTACTCTTATTTTATCTATAAACTAATGCACTACAACTAACATGCAATAACATCACAGCACTACACTCTGATTTTTACAGTAAACTGCTACAAATTTACACCAACTCAAATGGTTTTGTCCTTATGAGTCGTCTCTTTAGTTCAGTGTTGTCAAGAAGCTGTATTGCCTCGACATTCACATGACTATGCAGCCCCTGCTCGTGACCTGCTGCTATTCTCTTGATTACTTCGGTCACAGTTTCCATACTCATTTTATATTCTCAATCTCCCTTTATAGGTATATATTGTGTAGCATTATTTAGACTAGTTTTGTCTCGTTGACCTCTGCATTGCTGCCATTTTTTTCTTCTTCCTTTTTTCTATTATGAGTTCTCTAATTTCTTTTGGACCGTTGGTCCCTTTTGTTCTAGAAGTTATTGTCGGAGTATTTTCTCAAGCTACCTGTTGAATGTTTATTATAAAAACTGCTAATTCGTCATCAAGTTGTATCGTGGTTGTCAATGGCATAGCAAGATTAATTTTGTAATTAAGGTTTATTTTGAAGCTCTTTCAGTTAGTTTTTTTATTATTCAATATTGGATTAAACTCTTTTTTGATTACTGTATCATAGTTATATCGGTGAGTGATCAGATTTCATGTTATCGCCGTCATTGATATCCAGATAGTTAGCTCACAAATTTTTGTAAATAAAGAAATCTATCAGGTCTGGAATTTTGCTCCTATTGGTAGGCCATTATGTTGGTCTACCAGTGGATATTATTTTACCCTTTTGTTCTTTAACATCTGACAATAGTTCTTTTCTTTTAGTTGTAGTTAGCGTAGAGCCCCAGTAGGTATTCATTGCATTAAAGTCGCCACCGAAGATGTGTTTGTTTCCTAAAGTGTTTATAAGCTCTATATATTGTTCTCTTATAATGGAGTGTCTAGGAGGACAATATATTCAATTTATATTTACGGTATGTATTCACACATACTGTTGTAGCTTCTATGTACTCAGTTGTATATTTTAATTTCTTATGATGCAAGATGTTATCTTTAATTATGATAGCGCTTCCTCCTTTAGCTGCATTATCTGGGTGTACAGTAGAATATACTCTCTAAATTTTATATATGACTGTTTAGTAAAATATGTTTCAGAAAAGAAAACAGATCAATTTTCTCAATGTATAGTACTGCTTGCAACTCGATCTCGTAACAGTCTATTTTCGTTTCACGCAATTATTCTGATGTCCTTAGCCATTTCTGATTTTCGGAATAGCTCCTGTAGCGCGATGCTCTAGTCGGGTAACTCTGATATCGATTTGAGTTATTTTGTCATTAATCTTGTTAAGCTTTTTCAATATCATTTTTAATGCAATATCAGTTTTTTTGTTGCGATGGTGCATGTCTCCTTGCATTCTTTGTTACATCGCTGTAACTTCTATGTTCACTAACCTCTGCCCTTTTTTAGTTTTTTGTTTTCAATAGCCCTATAGGGCGCTTTTATAACATTGTCTTTGTTTGTTCTCTGGTGTCTCATTGTTTGTAATTTTTTAGCTAAATAAGATCCGCCATAGTTTGCATGATGGTTTTCTCCACAATGAACACATATTGCTTTATCTTCCAGTGGTTTTTGGCATTCTTTAGTAAGGTATTTACCAATATATTTTACACATCTTGGCTCCTTTTTACAATATTTTCACGTGTGTCTGTAAGCCTAGTATTTTTAACATTGCTGGACTAATCTAGAACTCTTTAATTACTCTCAAACTAAGTATGTCTGTTATTCTATTTATATCTTCATCCTGTCTAAATATTAGGATGAACATATCTGATTGTTTTTAGTTTTCCATTTGAATTTCTTGTCGGCTGTAGTGGCTTTATATTGTCGTTTTTGTACTTCTGTTACTATTTCCTCTGGTGACCATGTGTGATGTTACTTTTTAACAACAACTGTAATTGGCCTCTCTTGCTTATTTTCAGTGTGATACGAAAGGTTACTCATATTTATTATCAACTTATACAGAAGTAAAATACTTCAAATTTGTATCTTCGTATAAAACATTTAATTTAAATATTTTTAAAAGTGTCACAAACCAACTGTCGTTTTAACTGACAAGAACCACGTGTTCAAGTCGAGCCAAGCAACATTCTGCTCTTTAAGCATTAAAATCTTTATTCATTGTCATCGACTTAGGGTCACATTAGAATTTAAATTTATAAACATGTAGAACCATATGTTGATATCACCGCTACTATGTTAGTGTTAGCTTCAAGTACAAAAAAAGGCACTGAGAATGATCTGAACTAGATCGAAAAGGTTACGTTATGCACCTATAAATGTTAGACGACAATTTTAAAAAGTTTTAAATTAAATTGTTTAAACCAAGATACAAATTTGAAGTGTTTTGCTTCTGTATAAGTTTTTAAACTATGGTATACAGCCAACTACTGGGATTTTCCCAATAATTTTCGTATTTATTATCTCTAATAAAGCTCTGTAATGATCGCTGTTGGCTATAGTAATTTTTATAACTTCACTGTTTATGATTTTCATAGTAAAGTTAATACCAGTCTCAGTAAGGAGCTTGCTCTGATCAACAGCACTTTGGAAGTATCAATATCATAGAAGTTTTTTATAGAATAATTTTGAATACAAATTTGTTTAAAATGAAATGAAAAAGACAGCAAAGATTTAATTTCTCGTTCAAAGCGTCTATGTATCTGTTGATACGTATTTCGACTTAATAAGTCTCATCAGAACAGTTATTCATAGCCATTCTTAACGTGAAAATAATCTTCTCTGTCTTTTAGGAAGCAACAATAAAATGGCTTCTTTATGGACGCAATAGCGACATCTGATAGAAAAATCGGTAAGATAGTTTCGAAACAAATTCAGATTTCTGCTTTAATCTGCAAGGTATAACAGACCTTGATAAAGATGTTAATAGACACATGGGGAATCTAAAATTTACATTCCACGACATGTCTATCAACTAAGCAGAAATCCATAACGAATTTGTTTCTTGTACTCGTACAGAGTAGATCCGAATAAAATGAAAAAGACAGCAAAGAATTGATTTCACGTTCAAAGCGTCTATGTATCTGTTGATACGTATTTCGACTTAATAAGTCTCATCAGAACAGTTATTCATAGCCGTTCTTAACGTGAAAATAATCTTCTCTGTCTTTTAGGAAGCAACAATAAAATGGCTGCGTTATGGACGCAATAGCGACATCTGATAGAAAAATCGGTAAGATAGTTTCGAAACAAATTCAGATTTCTCCTTTAATCTGAATCTTCTATAAATGCAAGGTATAACAGACGTTGATAAAGATGTTAATAGAGACATGGGGAATCTAAAATTTGCATTCCATGACATGTCTATCAACTAAGCAGAAATCCATAACGAATTTGTTTCTTGTACTCGTACAGAGTAGATCCAAATAAAATGAAAAAGACAGCAAATAATTGATTTCACGTTCAAAGCGTCTATGTATCTGTTGATACGTATTTCGACTTAATAAGTCTCATCAGAACAGTTATTCATAGCCGTTCTTAACGTGAAAATAATCTTCTCTGTCTTTTAGGAAGCAACAATAAAATGGCTTCGTTATGGACGCCATAGCGACATCTGATAGAATATTTTGGAATAAGAGGTGCAAAGTGTTTTCGTGCTATATCTCGTAAACTAGAAACACTACAGAAAATTTTGTAACATTATTTGTAGCAAGTTTAATTGTCTATAAATTTATATCAAGAAGCCTCTATTCTTTTAAAAGGAAAAGAACAGACAGCATTTGTATTCAAAGAGGTGTTAGATAGGGTTGTGTGTTGTCCCCAACTTTTTTTAACGTTTATTCAGAAATACTTTTTAACGAAGCCTTGGAAGGGCATTGTGGAGTTCGAATCGGGAGAGAAACCATTAACAACATCAGATATGCAGATGACACCGCGATCATGGCTAAAAGTATCGAAGATCTTCAATTCCTTATATATCGAGTCTCCAGAGAATGCTCTAATAACGAACTAAGCATAAATACAACAAAGGCAAAGTTACTTGTGGTTAGAAAACAAGAGCTCGGCCCTATACAACTAATTATCAATAATGATCCGATATCAAAAGTTAACCATTTTAAATACCTAGGATGTTGGATAAACGAGACTCTAAATCCGGACGAAGAGATTAAAACTTATATAGAAATTGCAATAGGAGCATTTATGAAACTTAGATCTATTCTGAGCAATTCTCAGCTGAACTAACACCTGAGAATTAAGTTCCTAAAATGTTATGTGTAGACTTCGGCAAATATGCATATTGCATATTTTGCATATTGTGCATATTTTATGCAAATATTTCATATTTTGGCATATTTGTATAAAAGTTTGCATAAAGTGCATAAAAGTTCAGATTTTTATACTGTATTTGAAAATTTTTAAACATACCAATTTATTGCAATTCTTGTATAAAATTTTGTAGTCATTTTAATCAAGAAATGATCTAAGTACGTAATCTCTACAGGTACAAAACATTTACAATTTCAAAGAAGATCAATTTAAGTAGCCCTCAACATTCTTAGAAAGTCTCGGTCACTGAGGCATTCAGTTATTGGATAATCGCTAAGGGTTCACTCATTTGCATTTTATGATCTAATCCCTAAATCTATCTACAATTTATTGTATCTTAACAGCAGGTAAACGGCTAATAGTTTTGTTCCTAATTTAGGGATTTTCCAAAATCTCCCAGTTTATTGAATTAGGTACCTAAACATTTCTAATTTGATGCTCAAATTTGTAAATCATTTTTGTTTTGATATTCAAAGCGTAAACACTCGTTGTGCGTAACAAAAAGGAAGATTGTGATTTTATAATGCCTAAAACAACCAGTGCTTCAAATTGGATTAAACCTTATAAAGAGCTGTCTATGGATATGGGAAAAATCTACTGTTCAGTCTGTGGCAAAATTGTAAGTATCTAATATTTTCTATTAAATATCTAATATTTCATACATACAGGGTGTTTCCAAATGACAATTACAACGTTTGACTGTAGACACTTCTCGAAAAATTGAACAAAACGATATAGTTAATGAGGGGTCAAACTTATTTACTTTTCGAGATACAGGGTGTTAAAATTAAAAAAAATTAAATTCTTTTAGTTAATAACAACAATAATTTTAAAACCAATAAACGTATTTACTTGAAATTTAGTACTCGTAGGTTGTTTTTAAATGAAAAATAGCTTCCTTTAGTGAGAAAAAATTGTCCATGGTACAATACAATGGTGTGTATTTAGAAAAATTTTTCACCTTAACTTTTTTTATGAAGTCAGCTATTCTAAAACACAATTATTTTTATTGTAATTGAATTAACAAAAAAAAAAAAACTTTTGTTGAATTTTAAAATAAGTTATATGATGTACTAATGGTTAGTAACAAAAACTAATTTGTGGATTAATACTGCATTTAAAACACTTAACTAAAAACACCTTGTATATTTTTATATTTTAAAGGTTGGGTTAAAATAAAGGTTTTTATTTTTATTTATAGATAGCATGTGAGAAGAAATTTCAGATAGACCAACATGTGAGAACTGCTTCACACATTGCAAAAAAAGGAAAAATAGGAGGAAAACATCAAACTTCAATGGCTAAATGTTTCCAATCTACTTCAAAAAAATTAGATGAGCAAGAAACTTTTAATGAAGACTTGTGTCCCGCATTAGTGTCTGCAAACATACCGCTTTCAAAATTAGCAAATGTAAATTTTAGTTCGTTTCTAAAAAAATATTGCAAACTTAATGTTCCAAGTGATCGGTCTCTAAGAAGAAATAATGTGAACGGGCTATACTCGTCGGTGTTAATTAATATTAAGGAAGAAATTGCAGATAATTATTTTTACATATCTGTAGACGAAACCACTGATTCCTCAGGAAAGTATATTGCTCATTTATTGATTGGTGTTCTTAAAGAAGATACCTTACCAAAATCTCATCTTATTTCATGCCAGCAACTTGAGAAAACAAATGCTTTAACAATTTCGCGTTTTATACAAGAAACATTAGCAACTTTTTTTCTTCCGACAACTATTCCTTCTAATAAATTACTGCTTATTTTATCGGATGCTGCTCCTTATATGGTGAAAGCAGGACAAAATTTAAAAATATTTTTCCCAGATTTAATACATGTTACTTGTGTAGCGCATGGATTAAACAGAGTTGCAGAGGAAATACGAAAAAAGTTTCCTCTTGTAAATACCATGATATCCAGTGTCAAAAAAGTATTTCTTAAATCTCCTATAAGAATTCAACTTTATAAAGAAATGCTACCTAACATTCCTCTTCCACCACAACCTATTTTAACGCGATGGGGAACATGGTTAGAAGCAGCTAATTTTTATGCAGATCATTTTGTTAAAATAAAGAACATAATTGATACGTTAACAGATAAAAGTTCCCAATCTCTTTTGGATTCTAAACAAACTTTTCAGAGTAACTTGCTTCAACAAGAACTTTCATTTATAAAATCAAATTTTAGTTTTGTTCAAAAAACAATTACTCAGTTAGAATCACCAAAACTGTCATTGTTCGAAAGTACAGCATTAATAAAAGAATTTGCGTCATGTTTTCGGAACGTTAGAGGTAATATTGGAAAAGATATTTTAAAAAAATTTGAAGCTACCATGGAAAAAAATAAAGGCTACCATATTCTTTCTGAAGTAGTCAGTGTTCTAGCTGGAAATATTTCGGAAACAATTAATTTAGAACCAAATGTTTTGGTTAGTTTGAAAAATGCTCCCGTTACATCAGTTGATGTTGAACGAAGTTTTTCCATATATAATTATATGTACTCAGACAGAAGCCACAAGGTTTTGTTAGAAAATTTTGAACACCACTTGGTCATTTATTGTTATCATAATTCTAAATAAGTTTATTCATACTTAAAAATGATGTAGTTACTTAAAATAAATGTAAATCTTAATGAATAGTAGGAAATATTTAGTTATGTTCACTTTTTTTTTAAATAAAATTGTTACTATCTTACGATTTTTTTATTTATTTGTATGCATATTTTGTAAAATATTTGCATATTTTCGGGTAAACACGTGCATATTTATGCGCATATTTTCTACATTTTTATTTGCATATTTGCCAAAGTCTAGTTATGTGTATCCTGTATTACTGTATGGATGTGAAACCTGGATTATGAAGGTTAACATGATGAACAAATTAGAAGCCTTTGAGATGTGGTTATATCGTAGAATGCTCAGAATATCATGAGTTCAACACATTTCAAACAGTGCAGTCTTGAACAGAGTAGGTCATGGTGAAGGCGACTTAATAAGGATGATAAAAAAGAGAAAACTCGAATATCTGGAGTATATAATGAGAGGAAGCAGATACAGGATAATGCAGTTGATACTTAACGGAAAGATCGACGGAAAAAGAGGAATTGGTAGGAAGAAATACTCATGGCTCCGAAACCTTTGTCAATGGACTGGCTTAACATCTGATGAATTATTACATGCCGCGTAAGATCTAGAACGATATCGGCAAATCGTCATGGAAGCTACCCACGCCTATAACTTGGGCACGGTACCCAGAGGAGAAGATAAATTTATTTTTAATATTTTTTAATGGTAAAATGGAAAATAAAAAAGTTGGTAATAAAAATATTAAACCTTTTGAACAAAATCCACAAGGAAACTAAATTCCTGTAGCTGGCTGTATACCAAGTATGACAAAAAATTTATTTAAAAATTATAATATAAAAAAAGTTGCTATCAACAAGTCCTTGTAGACAGTTCGTCTCAGGACTAGCAACCTCCAGTGGAGTTTTACGTTGCCATGTTATTTATTCCTGTTTTGACTTAAACATCTTAGTTTATAAAGTTAAATAATGTAACTCAAAGATAATTTCACAATATTTAAAGGGTTTTTACCCATATAGTACACCGAGTAGCAGCTATTCTATTTTATTTTACCTACTCGTCATGATTGACTGACTATTGATTTAGTCCTCTGTACTACTTAAATAATTGTTTGTTTGTTTTGTTTTTATCTGGTGGAATAGATACACATTTGTGTATATACACTATGTGTTTTAGTCTTAATTTCTTGAGGGCCTGAAGATGCAGTGAAAGTTTGTAAAAAGCGAAAATGGTAGCCAATTCTGTTTTTTAACTTTAATAAAAAAGATGAAAATGCAACGTATATTGTATAAATAAATTGACACAAAATAGAAAAAAAAAATGGAATAACCACTTAAGCAGAATGAAGGAGACCCTTGTCGTCAAAATAGCAAGAGATAAGTCACCAAACGGCAGAAGAAGTATGAGACGACCACGCAAAAAATGGAGTGACAACCTTTCTTAGAGGTATTAATTTGCCAACGAACAAGCAGAATTGCTTATAAAGAGGAAGAAGAATAACTTTAATGAAACCTATCCTAACGGATTGTGAGTAGAAGACTTATATCCCTAACAGTCATAAACTAATTAATATTTGTACTAACAATTAGGCGCCTTTGACAGTTTTAATAATTTTATGGGAGAAGGATGTTTATTTTATTTGGACTCTTTTGCAGAATCTCTATGACTAAAACAATTAGCGGGTTATATAAAGTAATTTAAGTTTAAAGGAGAAGTCTTACTTTTAAAGATTTAAAATAAGTCCAAATAAAATTATTTTAAACCTATTTTTTCAATAGCTTATGTTAAAGTCTTGCTATAACAACTGTTTTGACTAGATAAAGTATCACTTTAACCACAAGGGTAGATAAAATGACACTTTAACAGCAAGAGTAGATAAAATGTTTTAACTTTTTTTTATTCAATAAAATTTACAAACTCAAACACATTAAGGATTGAAAACAACTGAAATTTTACAATTAACATTATTAGAAATCTCTATTTTTGGAGCATCACAACTTGTACTCGTTTGCTTAAACACTTGATTCGAGGTACTGGATTGATTTTCCGGTCCGCCAAGTATACACTTGGAAACAGCAATCTTATTGCTTATTGACTCTTCAATGTAAGATTCTACAACAGATGATGATTTCCATCCACCTAAACGTTTAACTTTTACTAGATCAGCTCCAGAATTTGCGAACATATTAGCTGAAGAACGACGGAAACAATGCCCCGTGTACATTTCTGAATTTGCAAGTTTCAAAAAATCTGCAATCTTCTTGGGGATATTATATATAGTGCTAATCCCCACCGGTTGAGTAGTGCACTTTTGCTGTCGGTAATTAACAAAAAACTTACTGTGAGGTACGTTTTTGGGGCACAAGGCAATATACTTTCTCACAATTTCCAAGAAGCTCAGTCCACTTTTCTTGTCAGTAAATGCAAAATGACCTTTCCTGCTTGGTTTTAGTATCAGATAATGAAACGATTATCACCGATTTTTTGTTGTTCACGTTAAACACTTCTAACTTGTACAATTCATCGGACCTAGTCGCTCCATGCACACCAAAAATAGCAATAACCTTCATCAACAAATAGACGTCATCAGAAGCTTCTGTCAGAAATTTAATAATGTCGACTGACCCTAGGATTTTGGAATTTTTAGCTTTGTATCCTCCACTCAGGTTTTTTAGTAAGGTGGTTAACTTGCTAAATTTAGAAATGTCACAATTTTCATTCACCAACAACATACGCTTCATCGCTTTCTTCGACTTTTCAGAAAAATACGCCAGAAGTATTTTTTCACTCACGCGATTGATATTCTTAATACTTTTTCACTTTTTAAAAGACTGGTATTCTTTCTCATACATCATCCTAGATTTTTGTGGCAAGAATAAACTTTCTGCTTCCAACGCTGCATTTTCTACATCTGATGGCAGGTTTTCCTTTTCTTGTGTTAATTCTTTTCCTTCCATTTCGTATTTATACACTTTGTACACAAAATGCAACAATATTCTCCGCAAAAACCAAAACGTAACATTTGTTGACAGAGTAATTCATATCCCTAGCAACGGAGCAACACAATTGCGATTTTTGTGCTAAAAATTACAATTTTCTTTGAAATTCTATTTTTTACCTGAACTTGAAGTCTTGCTGTAAAAAAAAATGTTGTATTGCACACGACGATAAAATCGCATTATCTTTTCGAGCATAATTAGCGTCTCGACTGACGTCTCGACGCTAAAAAACGCTCTCGAAGATAAAATACAATTTTATCGTCTTGTACAATAAATAACTATTATTTACGTACTGGTTATAAAGTGTCGTTTAGAGTTTGATGACTACTTTATAATATCGGGCTTTTTGGCAGAATGATAATTTAAAACTGTTTTATTTTATATCAGTTTAAAATTACAATTAGAAATAGTTGTGATAATTTTTACTATTTTCAAACAGGCTGGCGTCATTTCTGGGTCTAAGATCTTGCCTTTTAACTCCATTTCGTGTTAAATTACGATATATTTTAGTTCTCGTAAAACAATTTCTTTACTATTACCATATAGATGGTTACCCTTTTACGCAAAAGGGTTAACACTTTAATCTCCGTACAAATTTATGTTTGAGTGTAGGTCAAACAGTGTGTATATTTTTAATTCAATTTGTCAAATAAAATTTACCAAGAACAACAATTGACGATATATTTAAATTGATCACTTACCCAAAGTGCATGTAAATATCGAAGAACCTTTATGTTATATAATGCATTTTTCTTTTTCCTCTAAGACTTTAATACTACCTTCGTTCCTTAGTATACAAAATAAATTATATTGTTTTGTTAAAATCGGTATGATTCGGTAAATACTCAGTATAATATATTAATAAATGCCTTAGAATATTCGTTCTTGATGAGAATTAAAGTAGTGGAAATAACGAAGTAATAAAAAAATTATATCAAATTTGGTCGTCCCAGTTTAAAATGGCAAAAATAGAACTAAACTTCACTTACACAAATAAATGATCAAATCGGTGTTAAATGTATCGGAACTATAGGAAAGAATGTAACCGAAATAGAAAAAAAGTAGACCACCAAACACTTGAGGGTAATGAAAAGGTACAAATTCCAGTGTTTGTCCAGATCACGTCTGAACGTTTGTCCCGTGAATGGTCTGGCGAGGGTGCGGAGGAGATCGACCATTTAGGTCACTAATTGCGACTATGTCACACTCGCGGCTACAGGAAATAAGATAATCGAACTTTCGGAGAATCTCTGATGATATTTTAGATTTTTGTATTATACGGGAAGGAAAATTTACGTGACACGAGTAACTTTTACAGTTTTTAAGGTATAAATCGATAAATCTATCTATCTTAGGTGAATTACTGTTTGCAGACAATCAAAATAATATATCTTGTTATTTAATTTCATACAATAGAAAATTATTGGATAGCTAAGACGCGCTAAATTCAATAAATGATTGGCAATTTAGAACGAGGACTGGTGGAGGCTGGTCACATGGTGAATTACCTTAATTAAAAATAAAAATCTGTGTGAAAAATTAGTAAAATATGGTCTAAAGTTTCAGTTCAGTTCAGATCAAAATACTGAACATAAATAGGGCTTATCCAATGTATTATCAGATAAGAATGTACACAATAAGAAAATGTATGATTTAGGAGGGTTGTAATCCTATATTTATTTACTTTATTAATATTTAGCTAGGACGATGGTTTTTCTTATTTTCTTTGGTCTAGCTTATATCAGTAGTATCTGTGATGGCAAGGGTACGGAGGAAAGCGTTAGACCTTAGCCAGCTTAAAAGTGAACAACTACGACAAACAGTGCAAGAAGAAATAAACACTAGCCTCCGAATAGTAGACAGTCAAATCCGCAGAAGAGACAACATAGATGAAAAACTAAAGTATATAAACACTACAATAAGAACTACGGGACAGAAACACCTAACCAGATCTACAAAGAAACACAAGGTATGGACGATACCTAATGGTTGAAAGACGTAAAATGAAGAATATTGCACAAAAATACAAAGAGGTTGATAAGAACGTAAAGCAAAGAATAAAAAAGGTCAAATAATTCTGGATTGAAGAACAATATGTAGAAATGAAGAACTATGAAAGAAAATATGACACATTCAATGTACATGTACATAAAAAAGCAAAAAAAATTACAGGAACCCAAAACATCAAATAAGTTTGCTTAAGAACAAAGACGAAAAGATTATTATAGATTTAATAGAGAAAATTAATAGATGGAGTGAATACATAAGAGAATTGTTTTAGGACAACAGAAATAACATTGTTCAGGTAAATGGTGAAACGGGACTTGAAATCCTAAAATGTGAAGTAGAAGTGGAACTTAGAAATTTCAAAACTGGAAAGGCAAATGGACCTGATGAGGTTCCTACTGAATTGCTAAAGCTCTTGAATGATGACTCAATAGGTATAATATTGCACTTATTTAACACACTATACAAAACTGGTATTATACCTCAAGAGTGGCTGTTGTCTACATTCGTTACACTGCCAAAGAAATCCAATGCAAAAGAATGTTCAGAACATCGAATAATATCTTTAATGAGCCATCTACTAAAGATATTTCTAAAAGTCATCCACAACCGATTTATCAAAAGTTGGATTTAGATATTAGTGATACACAGATGGGGTTCAGAAAGGGACTAGGTACTCCAGAAGCTCTCTTCGGTTTGAATGTTCTTACACAAAGATGCCTAGACGTTAATCAGGAAGTACATGCATGTTTTATCGATTTTGAAAAATCGTTTGACAGAGTACGCCATGATAAGCTATGCGACATTCTTGAAAGAAAGGACATAGATAATAAAGATCTGCGCATAATTCCTAATCTATATTGGAATCAGAAAGCTAACATCAAAATAGAAAATAAGATCAAAAGCAATAGAAATACGTAGATGAGTACGACAGGGATGCATTTTGTCACCGCTGCTATTTATTTTTTATAGTAAAAGCATCTGCCAGGAAACCCTTTTGCAAGCAAACGAAGGAATCGTAATCAATGGAGAGGTTATAAATAATATTCGATACGCAAACAACACTGTAATAGGTGCAAGAACAGTAAAAGAATTACAACGATTACTTACAAATATAAATAAAGCCTGCAACAATTATGGCATAAGTATCAATATCAAAGTGACGAGGAAATTTCGACCAGAATAGAACTCGCACGGAAAAACTTTATTAACTACTGTTCTGTATTATGCAGTAGAAGTCTGTCGTTGACAGACATATCTAACGAACGCGTGCTAGAGACCGTGCACAAAGAGCGAGAATTGATCAACATCATCAAAATGAGAAAGGTCCAATACTTCGGTCATATAATGAGAGGCCTAAATATCGCTTACTCCGGTTAATCATTCAGGGCAAAATCGAAGGAAAACGTTGGGTCGGAAGAAAACAACTGTCCTGGCTGCGTAACATTAGACAATGGACAGGTCGAACGGTCGAGGAACTGTTTCATCTAGCTTCCGACCGAGAATCATTTCATCAGCTTGTCAATATGATGATAGCCAACGCTTGAATACAAGCACGGCACACAAAGAAGAAGAAGATCAATATCAAAAAAACCAAGTATATGGTCTTCAGTAAGAACATGACACAACCAGCACATATTAGTATAAACGGCATTCAAATTGAAAAAGTATCAAGTTACAAATACTTGGGGACTTCAATAATCGAAACTTGAGACCAAAATAATGAAATAAAAAGACGTATCGAAATTGCCAGGGCAACCTTTATAAAGATGAGGAAATTCTTCGGCAACAGAGATATAAGCATTCCTCTACGATTAGGAATGCTAACGGGCTACGTATTTAACACGCTATTATACGATGTAGAGGCCGGACTCTCAAACAGAACAACATAAAAAATATTGAAAGTTTCGAGATGTGGTGCTACCGTCGAATGCTGAAGATAAGTTGGGTTGAAAGAGTTACAAACTTTAAAGTAATGCGAAGGATAGGAAAAGACCCAGAAATTTTATCAACGATCAAACGAAGAAAACTTGAATATTTGGGTCAGCTTATGAGAGGACATAAATACGCATTACTTCAAAATATAATGCAAGGAAAAATAGAAGGAAAACGGAATCCAGGCCGTAGAAGAATCTCATGGTTGCGTAATTTGAGAGAGTGGTTTGGCTGTACCAGTAATGAACTCTTTAGGTCAGCTGTAAACAAGGTGAAGATAGCCTTGATGATTTCCAATCTTCGATAGGAGTGTCACAAAAAAAAAAGACGAACAAACTGAATATTGATGAGAATGTTAATATTGGGACTTTCAAAGATGCAAGCAAGTTTTCCACTCCTACCCGAGGCTTCTCTCTAAAAGCCCCATTGTAGGAGACAAACGGAAAACATCGATTTAACAAGAATCTGTACGCCATAGAAAAAAAATATTTCAAACAAGAAAGGCAGCTGTGATAATTTTGAACAAAAATGTTTATTAGTACTCTTACTGAAGAATAAACTATTCCCTCAGAAACACTGTTTTAAGCAATTGCATTTTACCATAAATAAAGTCAGTTTCTATAAACCTGTTATAGACACCTGTTGCGCGACTTTTTCCATTTTTTTACGATTTACGATTAGATTTATCACTTCCATCGACCAGTCGCTGTGGAATTTCTATTGTTAGAACCTAAAGGCGCGTACAGACTAGCAGACGCATGCGGTGAGAATCCACGCATATGCGTACGTACTCAAACCATTCGCGCTCAGAGCATTCGTTGAAATTAGAAATCACCGCATATGTATGCGTGCTCAAGGCGCTCCATCCATTCGTGAAAAAATGTCTGAGGAGCTGCGTATGGTTAGTGCCGTGTTTGTGGTTATTAGTTCATTAAAAAGATAAAACAAAGGAAAAATAGGCGATGGTGGACGACTCATTTATTTAAAAGAAGAACCCTACAAATGAAGTCCGATTTCCTAGTAGATTTGGCGTTAGAACCTAATATTGGACAATTTCAAAATTTTACACGTATGTCAGTAGAAGACTTTGAACGCCTTTTGAATCTATATCAAGATCTTCTTTTTTTGTTTTTGAATAATAAAACTTATTTTTTGGATCCCATAATATAGGGTTTTCTTCATACAAATATATTAATTGCAAACATTGTTCATTTGACCACTCCATTTTACACATAAATCAATAAAAGGAATAAAACTCAATAAATCCGAACTTGCAAATGCAACAAATCCCCACGCTATACGTCTAAAATGAGCGCGAACGCACACGTATGTTTCTTTGATGTTTGCGAAAAAATCGACACCACTCTGGCACGCAGCTTGTGTGCTCAAGTCATTCGCGAGAAGCAACGCATGCGGCGAGAGGTTACGAAAGCGCCGTCCACATTTGCACACGTATGTGTATTCGTGGCTGCTTACCGCATGCGGTTGTAGATCTGTACGTGCCTTAATCTTTAAGACCTATGACATAAAATTTTGATTTCGAATTTTGGAAACAAATATGAGACATTTGAAATGTACGTAAACAATGTTAAATTTGAACTTTCACATTAAAAATTATCTCACGTCACGGGAAATCCTTCATGAACACGGAGTCGGGTTGAGTTTATAGCTGAAGTTGTGTAATTTCGAAAAACGTACTTGCTGCCAAAACTCAAAATCGAAAGTTCATGCTCACTTCAGTTGTCAAAGACGAAAATGCCACTGAACCTTTAAAAATCATACCAACAAACTCAATTTTATAAGAATGTCAATTTTGGAACACCAAAAAAGATGCAAAAAAGTTTACCACTTTTACCCCCCGACTTCCTCCTAAACCGCCTACTCGTAGAGGGGAAATAACGGAAAAATTTATTTACCAAAAAGGCTTGAAGGCAGTAACTGTGACGTGCGATCTTTTGTACAGTAAAAGTTTCAATTCTGCGTTTTTGATTCATATGTCAAATGCCTCAGATTTGTTGCCAAAACTCAAAATCACAATTTCATGTTATGGGTTTTAAAGACTAGGCTATATCAAAGAAAATTTCACTACGACCATAAAAGTGATAAATTTTATTGACCTCATCAGAATCGTAAAAAATAGCGAAAATACTGTGTAAATGTTGTAGGCGATGTGTCCTCTTCCTATTCTATTACTCAGCTATTGTTGGTATGTTCTCTTTTATGAGTCCTTTCTTGTAAGTGTTACCGGATTGATTGTGGTCATTCTTTGTTTCCTTTCTTTATTCTCGTAAATTTTTCTATTTATAAATGACAATAAGTAGACATTTTTTGTCAAAATCTTTATTAGCCAGTTTTCATTACATTAAATTCACATTCACCATGCGAAAAGAAAACAATTTTGCTTTCTTTTCTAGATGTTCTAATCACCAAATAAGACAAAGGATATGCAACCAAATTATATAGAAAACCAACACACACCAACAGATATTTACATTATTACTTCCACCACAACGTAAACATTAAAAAAGAAGGGTAAAAGAAATAATAAATTAGACTTACTCACAATCAATCATTGACTGTGAGTAAGTCTAATTTATTATTACTTTTACCTTTTGAAATGGACTCACACAAGCAACACATAAAAAATAACTACGCAAAAGCTACATTTATAAAATATCCTGTGAATACAACAATTTCTACGTGGAAGAAGCCTTAAGATCACTTAGTGTCAGCATAAACAAGCATAAAACATTCATCAAGAACAGAAACTTTGACAGATCCCCGATATGCAGACATGCCTGGCACAACGAACATTAAGTACAATGGAAAGATGCATTAATAATCATAAAAGAAACAGACATGAAAAAGATAAAAGTCAAAGAAGCAGCTCTCATTCCACTCAATGAAGAAAAATGTGTAGCAAATTTATCAGCAGAATGTAGCAGACACTTTCGTTGCCAATAATAAAAGAAGAAGTCAACAACAAAAACTTACAAACAATAGCGGAGTAATAGGAAGCGGAGACATTGCCTCATACACTCACACACAATACATCATAATCCATATTACACAACCTACATTACTAAACCACGATTACGATACATTATAACACAAAAAACACACAAACAGTCAGAATTTCATATTCCGCGGCCAAGTATGTTAATGTTAAAAGTCATAACCTATCAAAAACTCGTTGTTATACCATTATATATTTCCCAGAATTTTTAAAATAATCTTTTTTTTTTAACGGTTTCCGCAGTGGAAACCGAAACGTCAAATTTTAGTTAGTTAAAAATTTAATTTGAATTACAATCAATTGTGGCTTAATCGCATACACTTAAACATAATATTTAAATTAAACACGCAAAAAAAACAGTTTCAGATCCTTTTTAATAATTATAATAACTTTATTCTGATCTAAACGATATCATTAATTTTTGGTGCAAATTATTTTTTTTATTTTATGAGCAATAGGGTAATAATTAACTTTGTGGTTAAATTTGGAGAGATTTACAGTCAAAGGTACACTGACGTATTTCTTAAATTCACAAATAATGCGAAATTGTTTGCAGCTGCTTTCATTATTTATTGCATATTATTATTTTTTTTAAGTTGGTAGTTTTTCTTGCAATGTTGTAGGAGTTTCTTTGAATCATTAATCTGAATTTATGCATTACAATATAGTTTATGGGATTTTGAGGATACGCAATCAATTGGATCAATTGGCATAAAATTCAATATCCATTGGCGTCGCTCACAAATATTTTTCGTATATATTATCGATAAAATCGATAAAAATGATTATATACAACATTTCGTAATGTTGCTGTGGTTTTATGAAGTTTAAAATGAAGTTTAAAATATCTTTAAATATTTCTCTCCTTACCAATAAATTGGAACGACGAAACATTTCTAATATATTACATAATTAATATATAAACCTGTACTAAATTGTTTGATTCTAAAACATTTTTTCTTGACTAGAGATTTTTTTGTCGTTATCTATAATTCGTAGATATTTGTGTTAAAGAAAGAAAATTTAAATGTTGTACCACTCGACTACTACTACGGACACACCATGTACCAACATGTCAAGCCTCTACTTTCCACTCTCTTTCAACAGGGACACACCACACTCCTTTCGCAGTTATCGGCAATGCAGTTTATGTGGCACGTAGACGTCTAGCCTGAAAATTGATGAATCTCCTCTACATAAAAAAGGTCCAACAAATAATTGTGACAACTATAGACTAATAGCTCTCATATCACATACCAGTAAGATGATCCCCTAGATTTAAATTTGAAAAATGCAAAAGTACCAGTGAACAAATCCATAATGTAAAAAATATCATAGAAAAAGCCAGAGAATATAATATTCCGATTTTGATATATTTTGTTGATTATACAAAGGCCTTTAATAATGTTTAATGGGAGAAACTATGGAACACACTGACGGAAATGGATGTACCTAAACACTTGGCTTACCTTATTTGAAAACTATATTAAAATAACCCCATATATTCTATATCTGATGAATGCACTTTGGAGAGGGAAATACGTAAAATATGGGTTTCATCTCCCTTATTATTTAATATCTATCTTCTTCTTTAAGTGCCATCTCCCAAACATCATCACTACCTTTACTCTATTTATTGCTGCTCTGAAGAGTTCTATAGAACTGCATTTAAACCAGTCCCTTAAATTCTTCAACCATGACACTCTCCTTCTTCCTATACTCCTTCCACCTCTTATCTTTTCCTGTATTATCAGCCTTAGCAGTTCATATCGCTGTCCCCTCATTACGTGTCCCAGATATTGCAACTTTTTTAGTTTTATTGTGTTTATTATTTCGCATTCTTTGCCCATTTCTCGCAATACTTTTGTGTTAGTTTTCTTCTGTGTCCATGCTATTCTAAGCATCCTCCTGTAACACTACATTTCAAAGAACTGTAACTTATTTATGTGTTCTTGCTTTAATGTCCAGCTTTCAAGTCCATATTGCAGTATCGAAAACACGTAGCATCTCAGTACTCTTACTCTCTGTTCTAATCTTCTAATGGTCTTTGTTGCAGAGAATTGTTTTCATTTTTACAAACGCATTTCTATCCCTGCTCTTATTTCGGTTGTTTGATCATTATTGTCTAAAATCCAGGTTCCTAGGTATTTGTATTTATTAACCCTTTCTATCGGTACATTTCCCAAATGTATGTTTGTTGGTATATTTGTTTTCTTTGTTATTATCATGTATTTGGTCTTTTTTATATTCATTTTTAGTCCATATTTTTCACAGAAACTGTTTTGTTTAGCAGTAATTGAAGTTGTTCAGCAGAGCTTGCCATAATCACGGTGTTATCTGCATATATTATGTTGTTAAAAGATCTTCCGTTAATTCTCGCCACACGAATATCTCGATTTTGGATGAAATTAAATTCAATCAGTGTCTCTCTAGTACTGTTTATTCTATAATTTTTAAATTTCTTTGGTTATATCCATTGAAGCGATCAAAAAATGGAGCGGTTGGCTATCCAAGGAAGACCTCAGTCAACGTCAACGCTGCAGATCTCCACAAACGAAAAAGCTTCTCAACAAACATTAAACTGAGGCAGTTTATGTAACAGATGACCGTGGCCAGTAGAGAAATATTATACCTTGACTTTGAGATAGTAATGCTTCTTCAAAAATGGCTTCACTATATACATTAAATAGTAATGGAGACATAATATATCCCTGCCTAACTCCTCTCCTGATTTCAATTTATGGACAGGGTTCGTTATCTATTACGATTTGTGCCCTTTGATTCCAGTACAGGTTTGTTATTATTCGTAAGTCCCTATGGTCTATGTTTTTTGTCTTTAGAATTTGGACTTATTTTTTATGTCTTACTTTGTCAGATGTTTTTTCAAAATCAACGTAACAAACATTATCAACATTAATATCCATGCATCTTTGAGCTAACACATTAAAAGCAAATAACGCTTCTCTGGTTCCTAGTCCGTGTCTGAACCCAAACTGACTATCAAATATTCCTTCTTCCAGTTTTTTATTCAGGAATAATTTGAGAATGTGACTTATTAGTGAAATTGTTCTGTATTCACTGCAATCTTTAGCGTTTGTATTTTTAGGGATATCACAAAAGGTGGAGAGTAATATCTATATATTATAATATAATAATATAATATAATAATAGTAATATCTATATAATAATATAATATATATACAAAGTTCATAATGCGCAGAGTTTTGGATGGTTGAGAGGAAGGAGTAAACCTAGGCGGTATCAAGACTTGCAACTTGCGTGTTGCAGATGACACTACACTACACAGGCAGTTGTGAACCCGAAACTCGAAGACGCATACAACTAGCAAGAACAGCAACAACTGACCTAAATTGAGTATGGCGTAATCGTCATATTACTATGACAAATGAGGAGACTCGTTTTAACCCTGCTTTTTTTTACATTTTACTATGCATGCGAGATATGGAAAGTCAAAGAATTAGGTAGACGACGCATAGAGACTTTTGGACATGAACACGACTGCTTCGAATATCATGGACGGCTCGCCACAAGAATATCTCGATTTTGGATGAAATTAAATTCAATCAGTGTCTCTCTAGTACTGTTTATTCTATAATTTTTAAATTTCTTTGGTTATATCCATTGAAGCAATCAAAAAATGGAGCGGTTGGCTATCCAAGGAAGACCTCAGTCAACGTCAACGCTGCAGATCTCCACAAACGAAAAAGCTTCTCAACAAATATTAAACTGAGGCAGTTTATGTAACAGATGACCGTGGCCAGTAGAGAAATATTAGTAATCAAACTACCCGAGCACCTGAAGCTTAGTGATGTATTTTATCACAATACATCTGGTAAGATGTTAATGATTATGATGATGATGACTACTTGACTGGCTAAACATATTTTAGCTTCCAAGTTCAAATCTAAGTTTGAAAATTTATATCTTCCTAAACTTTTTTTCTTGATTATCAACATAGGACATACATAAGTTTCGACCAGTGACTTTTTTGTTTTAATTTTTCTTCTTCTTCTTCT
The DNA here is from genome assembly GCF_040954645.1 of Diabrotica undecimpunctata. Taxonomy (NCBI): domain Eukaryota; kingdom Metazoa; phylum Arthropoda; class Insecta; order Coleoptera; family Chrysomelidae; genus Diabrotica; species Diabrotica undecimpunctata. Next base: position 52,522,932 of record NC_092808.1, read on the forward strand.
GGTTCCTATCCGTTTCGGATGTTGGAAATCATATTGGCAATCATGACCTTGTTCGCTGCGGCTCGAAACAGCTCCGTTGAGGTTTTCTTAAACCATGTTCTTAAATTCCGCAGCCATGATATTCTCCTTCTACCGGGTCCTCGCTTACCTTTGACTTTACCTTGCAATATAGACTGCACCAGGGAGTAACTGTGCTGATTTCTCATAACGTGTCCCAGATATTGCAATTTTATGCGTTTGATCGTAAACACAATCTCTGGTTCCTTCTTCATTTTTTCTAGAACTTTGTTGTTCGTGATCCTTGCTGTCCATGATATTCTCAGCATTCTTTTATAAAGCCACATCTCAAATGCTTCAAGTTTTTTAATAGTGGTGTCTGTAAGCGTCCATGCCTCCGCCCCGTACAACACAGAGAAAACATAGCATCTCAAATGTCTCATTTTTGTATCCAGGGATGTGTTGTGACTTTTGGAGATGGCGCTCATTTTGTTAAAGACCGTTCTTGCCTTTCCTATGCAAAACTTTATTTCCTGTACATTGCTCCACTGTTCGTTTATAATAGTTCCCAGAGGAAGCAATACTGTTTTACTCGCTCTATCTGCGTCCCATTAATGTATAGATGAGCCCCATTTATATTCTCCTTGCTGACAATTATTTGTTTGGTTTTGAGGGTATTATTGTTTAGTCCGTACTGTTAACTGTACTCGTTTATTCTGTCCATTAGCCTCTGAAGTCCCTCTAAACTATCTGCTATCACCATGGTGTCGTCGGCATATCTAACATTGCTTACTCTTTTACCATTTAGAAGGATGCCTTCGTCTATTCCGTAAAGAGCCTCGTTAAAAATTTTTTCTGAGTACATATTAAATATCAACGGCGATAGAATATATCCCTGTCTAACTCCGCGTAGTATTTTTATATGATCTGTTTCTTCTCCGTTAATTTTTATGTATGCAGTCTGATTCCAGTATAGTTCTGAAATTATTCTGAGGTCTTTGTCATCCAGGTCTGCTTCTTTTAAAATGTTTATCATCTTTTGATGTTGAACTCTGTCAAATGCCTTTTCATAGTCGATCAAGCACGCGTATACGTCGCAGTTAACGTCCCTGCATCTTTGAATCAGTACCTGTACTCCGAAAAGTGCCTCTCTGGTACCCACTGCGTTAATGAAGCCGAACTGTCTGTCTGATATTTGTTCCTCGCACTTCTTATAAATTCTTCCATGGATGACTCTAAGAAACAGTTTCAACATGTGGCTCATTAGGCTGATTGTTCGATATTCTTCGCACTTTTTAGCCCCCTGTTTTTTAGGTATCGCTATGAATTCTGATTCTAGCCATTTATCAGGGATGATTCCTGTATTGTATATTTTATTGAAGACAGCCGTGATCCAATTTATTCCTTCATCCTCCAAGAGTTTTAAAAATTCAGCTTCGATATTATCAGGCCCTACAGCTTTTCTGCCTTTCATCCGTTTTATTGCTTCTTCTACCTCGGATTTAAGTATGTCCGGGCCCGTCATCCTCTCTGAAAATGGATGCCTATAATCCGTTCTTTGATCTTGAAAAAGTGTCTCCAAATATATTCTCCATTTGTCCTTCATCTCTTGGGTGTCAATGATTAATTTTCCATTGGTGTCTATGAGTTTCACCTGTGTTCTCTTTTTAAAAGTACCCGTTATTTCTTTTACCTTTTTGTGTACATTAAAATTGTCATGCTTGGCTCGTAGTCTTTCTATTTCTTTACATTTCTCTACAGCTTCTTTTTCTTTAGCTTCTCTTATTTTTCTTCTGATGTAAGCCTGCATTTTTTTGTATTCATCTTTATTTCCTTTAATTAACATTCTGCGTTCCATTAAGTGAAGGATTTCTGGAATCATCCAAGATTTCTTCTTTGTTTCTTTGTTTGGTTTTAGCAGATCTTGTTTAGTTTTCTTAATTATTTCTTCGAATTGATTGATTTCTCGTTGGATGTTATTTTCTTCTTTTAGTTGCTTAACTTGATTGTTAATATATTCCCTCACTTGCTTTTTAACTTCCGGATGTTGCAGGGCTGTCATATCGTAGTTAGGTCTAGACTTTTTCTTTATTGTCTTCAGTCTCACATCCATGACTCCCACTAAAGGTATGTGGTCAGATTCAATGTCCGCTCCTGGATATGTTTTGACAGATTTAAAACTGTTTCTGAATCTTCTATTTACCAATATATAATCTATCTGGTTTCTAATTACGTTATGGGGTTTATCTGCTGGTGCCTTCCATGTATACAATCTCCTCGGTGGTAGTTTATAAAATGTGTTTAGAACCACTAGCTTGTTATCTTCTGCGAATATTTCTAGTCTAGTTCTTTAATTTTTAGGTAATGTATATTCTCATATGAGTCGCTTACAAGCAGAGTGGCCCAACTGATTTTGTTTGTATAATTCATATAGGTAGTAGAATAGTGGCATTTTATCATATTTTTTATTTCAAAGTGGCTCAACTAACATTTCAGTGTATACCAAGAGATAACGCGAGTTGTACAGTTAGGCTACGTAATTATTTCATATGATTTAGTTATGAAAATGTAGTCCAAGTGACAGTTGGGCCAGTGTGCAGTCTGCAGTACGATATTTTAGACTTTCTTACTATTGCCTGGTGTGTTTGTATTACTCTTGTCTACTATACTACTATAATAAGATTATTGTGAAATTACAAATTAATGGACTAATTTGTGATTGCACAGTGGCCCAACTATTTTTTTTTTATTAAAAAAGATTTATAATGTATAAGGTTCCAGGAATGTTTGTGTAAGTGAATAGAATAATACTGGTTAATTAAAAAAACTGGTTCCATATTTAGCTCAATTCTTTAGTTGCCGATATATCAAAACATCAATTTTACGCTTAGGCCATTGTGCATCTGAGCAACTCATATATCTTTTCAGTTTATGTTTTAATAATGCCCAGCTTTCATTTTAAACACTTGGAACATTTGATGGTAAGAGTCTATGGGACAGAGCTAGAAGTACAGATATACAACGAAGATGCAAGGCGGAGAACTTCAAGAACTGGGTAAGAAATAGAAGAGTAGAATGAAAGATGATCGTACCTACAATACCTACAAATGAAACGCATTTGAGTATTATCACGTACTGAACAATTATTATTGTTTAGAATATTAGAGTTCACAGAACTATCTGAATCATTACTATTTAATTATTTGAATTTATTTTCGTTTTAACAAAGTATTATCATCAGTGGACTGCTTTTGGCCGCCCATATTGTTGGCCGCCCGTGTGCGATGCACACTTGGTACACATGGTAGCGGCGGCCCTGCCTGTTAGAATTATCTTATTATTTACCAAATGAAGGGAAGATTATAAAAGAGTAATAACACAATAGTAATATTTAAAATGCTACAAACTTTCTTAACACAGCGGAAAGTAAGTCAAAGCTTTCATTCCTTATTAAAAATAGTCGTAAATTCGTGAAATATACTGTAAATTAGAGTTCTCTTATGATTTTAATTCTAGTTCTGTAATATATAAGCTATATATTACAGATATATGGTGATGACCAAATCGTTATTGAGTCAGTTAAAGGAGGAGGAAAGACAGTATTGAAAGCATTGACACAATTATATAACTTATACCTTTCAAAAGAGGTTACATCATCTCAGTGGAATAAAGCTAATATAGTAGTCATGCACAAAAAGGGATATATAACAGAGCTAAAGAACTATAGACCTATTAGCTTGTTATCCCACGTTTATAAGTTGTTTATGAAGATAATAACTAATAGGTTGACATCAAAACTAGACTTCTATCAACCTTGCGAGCAAGCAGGATTTAGAGCTGGATACAGAACAAATGATTATTTGAAAACCATTAGGTCGTTGATTGAAAAAACCATTAAATATAATAGACCCCTGATAATTGTCTTTGTCGACTTTGAAAAAGCATTTGATACGGTCAATCAAAGTGAAATGCTCCAAGCTCTAACACAATATAGAATAGATCACCGATACATATCCCTCATCAGATACACCTATCAGCATGCTATAGCCTGTGTAAGACTTAATGACGATACTGGGATCTTTCGTATTAAAAGAGGCGTTCGGCAAGGAGACAACATGTCTCCTAAATTATTTAAAACTTTGCTAGAATACGCTTGTAAAACAATAGACTGGAACAAAAAGGGCATCAATGTAAATGGAGAATTTTTAAATAACCTTAAATTTGTAGATGATATCGTTCTTATTGCAGACAGCTTTGATCAGGCACAGATAATGCTCCAAGAACTCTATACTGCCACAAAAAGAGTTGGCCTTAAAATAAATTTTTCAAAAACACAATTTATGACAAATTTAAGTTAAAAACCCTAACACTCACAAGAACAAAAGTGAGTAAACTACAAGTTGCGGAAAGGGCAATGGAGAGAATAATGTTAGGGATTTCTCTACGTGATAGAATACCCAATGGTACTATACACAAAAGATCAGGAGTAGCAGAAAGTAGCAAAAAAATTGAAAGGATAACAACACTAAAGTGGAACTGGGCAGGTCATGTAGCTAGATCAGTTGATGACCGGTGAACAAAAATAATTTTGGAATGGAGACCCCGATTACAAGCTAACAGAAATAGAGGTCGACCCCCAACGAGATAGAGAGATGACATAAAAAGAGTGACTACAAATTGGATTCAGATGGTGCAAAATCGGACTAAGTGGAAAAGTATGCGAGAGGCCTATGTTTAGCAGTGAACCTTAGAGGCTAGTTGATGAATATATAAGCTCTTTTTCTATTATATTCTAGTCAATTTGGTTGGTACTACTTAGTAGAATGCCTCTTACAACCACTGCTTTATCTACAGCTAAGCTTATCCTTTGTTCAATGTTTGACACTTGAAAAGTGTCTTTTACTTTGTAAAACAATGTTTCCTTGTTTTACACTTTATGTTTGCTATATTTCAATAATGTGGTTTCGTTTTAATTTTCTTTTTTAATTGTTGCGTTTATATCCTTCTTTTACCATTTTATAAATGAAAATAAGGAAGACAGAAAATAAATGTGAGAGTTTAAAGATGTAAACGTTTTACATTCAATACTGCTATTTGAAAATATGTTTACAAAAATTATACAAATTTATCAAAAATCAAGAAACTCTAACTGATTTGGCCTCCTTCAACCGACACCTCTGGGGTTACAAAGACAGCAAGATTTAATCCTATTTTATAGTCGTGCAGTATGATTCTGAGAAGTTTGAAAAGCTTGTCTTCGGGTCAGATATAAATAACTGATCCTTCGAACGGCGTATGTTTCTGTTCAACTACAATAATGATTATTTTTATATGAAGTCCGCATTGGATATTTTATTGATATTCATTCGGAAGGTACTATAAACTAGGCTATGAATAGACCTCTTGTCGCATATGCTTTATACAATGATATGAGTCGCATTTGTAGATATTTCCCATCAAAGATTTATCAATTGACATTCAAGTCTTGGACTATTAAAATGATATTTGCTGTATACGCAGTACTTATGATCTATCTTAAGCAAAAAATGTTATAAATTTTAAGAACTTTTTTTTTGTATTAAATGATTAATTTACATTTTAACGCTATATTGAAATAACATAATTACCGAATACAATTTGGTTGAAAAAGAAAACATTTTAATAAATAACTTACTGTACCAAAAAAATATATCTAAGCCTAATACAGTATAGCCCAAAATAAACAGTACTGAACTTGTAATTATTTTATTGTTTTAAAAAATACATATTATTGACACTTTATAACATGTTCTGAGCTCCCCCTCTCTCAAGACAGACTTCATGCCGATATTCCAGATTTCTCGTAATGTTATGGAATAAAGGTTGTCTCAAGTCCGCGAAGAAGGTTCTAACGGCATCCTTTAACTCATTGATGGTTTGTGGTGCCCGTTGAAAAACGTGCCAGTTTTAGTGCCTGCAGTTTTAGCCATGCCCCAAATGTATGCGTCTGGAGATGTTAAGTCTGAAGAATGTGCGGGATAGGGGAGGTCAGTAAATCGTAAAATGAATTTGTTTGGAAAATGTCCCTGAAGAAATTGACGAACTTCGACAGCAGTATGGGAAGTTGCCCCATCCTGCTGGAAAAATTGGTCTCGAAATGCCAAATTACGTGCACGATGTAGATCAGGGATAAAGCGTGTTACAATTTTTTGTATGTACCTCTGTTGATTAAGTCTGACTTAATGATTCCGTGTCCTGAAACTGCACACCAGACACTTACTTTTGCGCTATGTAAAGAAACTTCTTGAACTTCGTCTGGTCTAGTAAAGCGCAGAAATTGATTTGTGTGACGATTTACATGGCCTGACAAATGAAAATGTGCTTCTTTTGAAAACCATACATTTTTCAAAAATTCAGGATTTTCATACTGTAATGCAAGAATTCTGGCACAATATTCCACTTTACTGTGATAATCCCCAGGATATAATTGTTGATGTACCTGAATCACATACGAAAATGCACCCAGCTTCTTCAGGATTCTTGACAAGAAAGTTCGTTTTAAGCCAAGATGCAACGCTGTTCTTGTCTGGTTGGCTTTCAGATTTTCCAAGATTCATTCAAAAATACGTTCATGAATATTGTTGTTGTTAACTGTTCTGGGACACCCTGAGTTTCCTTTTCGTTGGCACAATACAATACCCGTATTTATAAACTTTTCAACAACCTTCAACGTTACAGCATTACTTGGAGAACATTTATTAAACCGTTGTGTGAATTGATCACACACGTATTGCAGACTTGCACTATTATGTCGGCCGATTCCGTATGAGCGAAAATAATGCTCCACAAGAAACACTTTCTCCTCTGTACTTAACACCAGTTTTAACAATTAGGCCTTAATAATTAATTTTTTAAGGATTACTTGACAGGTCTATACCTAGTTAATTTGAATATGACAGCGCGCAGAAAAAGACAACTATGTTTCAGTTTCAGTACTGTTTATTTTGGGCAATACTGTATGATTGTCTATAGGCCTCGTAATATTAATAGGATCATAAGTTGCTTAATAGTATACAAGATGCCCAAAATTGGTATGTTTTTCAGAGTATACCAAAAACTAGAGGATATAGAGAAAAAGTAGTTAAAAAGTCCTGACTTCTTTTTTCGTTAAAATAACGATTCTCCAATCAAATCAACAAGAACTCCCCACATTAGCGAGATACAGAGTGATGATTAAAAAAAAAGAATCTATAACCCTGTCAAAAACGCCAGGGTTATAGATCATCTTGATTAACCCTTAACTTGGAAAAACAAGAAATAGGCAAAATAAAAATATTATTTCTGACATTTTTATTTTGTTGAATTGGGTCGTCAATTAATACAAGATCATCAATAAACTTTTTTTTTAAGAAATTTTGACTTTAATTTGTAGGTGAGTACCACAATGCTAAGAAACCATAAAACATTATGTGTGTATTACAGTAAACATTACCAAGTTAAGTACTGGTTTTTTTAAATCAAATTTGGGTGGAAAATGAAATAACACCCAGGATTGTACTGATTTATTTTATTAACAAAAATAATTCACAACGATACCTGCTCGTATAAAAATTGTAAACACAATTTTTTTTTCAAAATAAAACTAAGACGTATGTCACATTTTGTACATTTTATATGTGTTTGAATATTTACAAAATAACGGCATCCGCTCTTTGTGGAAAATGTGAAAAATGTCCGAAATTATTAAATCTTTTATCAGGTTCTGGTCGGAGTTTGAACATGGTTTTCATTCTTATTTTTTAACAGCAATATCATAATTTGAAGGTCTTTTACGTTTTTTATTTTTACGGAGAAAGCTGTCGATTACGAAAAAAACGAAATTACTTTAAAGTTTTTGTTCTTTTATCTGGGTTATGCAATATCACATGTCTTTTATATACAGTTTTATTTACACAAATATCCAAGATTTGTGAAAATATTGATACATAGGATCTGTGGGTTTTCAGTGACTTTCTAGATGAAGAGGTAATATGCAAACAGATTTAAGTCACACAAAAGTCAAAGTTGAGTTAGATGTGCCAATGCATTGTTTTGTTGTAGCCAAAGTGGTTTATTTTATCTGACTCATGTAAAAAAAACTATTACCAATGATAAAAGTTACCTTTACATGCAAAACAACTTATTTCCACTATTGTGGTCCATGTTAACCAGCTTATTTCCAACCAGCCAGTAGGAACTGTGCAACTGTCACTCAAATGGCCCAGTGAGTCTTACAAATTTGAGGTTATGTGAGCGTTTATTGTAAAAGTATTTAAAAACAATTAGTAATTACTTTATTATTTAAAAGATAATGGATGGAACAGATGGAAGTGTAAGTGTTGGTGAAGGAAATGAAGGGACTAGAAAGAGAAGAGTTACAGGAGGAAACAAGAAAAGTGAACAAATTACCAGATATGTAGCTCCTATAAGAGCCCTAGTTTTTTATTGTTTAAGCACAAAAATTAAAGCTTCACGTGCGTAAAAATAAGACCTATTTACATAGATGCTTTCAAAGGAGAGTTTTATAAAGCTCCAGACACGGAAAGACAAGACAATGTAATTGTCAGTCCGATTCATACAACAAAAATCAAAAGACATAGGCTTAGTTCGGTAAACAAAAACAAAAAAAAATACCTGGACCTAAGCGAAAAATACTCAATACAATACTTTTTTCCAACTTTATGGTGCCAAAACTTCTGTACCTTAAAGCTTTTTCGCACTGTTATTGGTATTGGAGAAACTAAAATAAAAACATAGTCAAAATAGTGCATTTTGGGTTTGCTATTGAAGGGAAAGAGAGAGGTAACTCTACCAAAAATAAGAACTATCTGAAGAAGGAAAGTGTTGAGAGTACATAAAAAAGGTTAGAGGAACTGTCTCACATTACAAAAGATAGGATTCCAACAGATTATATTTGAGTATAGAGTTAAGTATAAGTAAACTAAGTAAAATATTAACATAGGTTTTAAGTCACCTATCTCCGAGCCTACTTACTCCTGCTGCCTTCTAAAATAACAAATTAAAAGTGCACTAGCACAGTCTACTGAAAAGGCGCAGCTAATGGTTGAAAAGCGGATTCATTCAAGAAGAGCGAAGGCGTTTAAGATTATATGGAAACGGATGTTTCAGTTTCACGTTTTAATAGCTTGTGCTTTGATCTTCAACAAATTTAGCCACAATTGAAAATCCCAATTTAAGAAGTTTATTACATGAGCCAGATTTGATTTTATAACTTTTTTATTATTGATCTAAAAACTCAAACCACTTGTTCTACACTTGGACAAAGAAGCAGGCAGGAAAAGGCAATGTGGAAATATCATCGGCTCTCTTTAACTATTTGAAAGAAGCTGATTTTTAGGGCTGTTCTGTACTAAGATTGTTTAGGTTTTGGATTCTGTTTCTCAAAATAAAAATAATATTGTCCCGAGAACACTGATTCATTTTTTGGAAACACACAAAACATCAATCAGTGGTATGGGCAAGTAAGAGCACTAGAAGAAGCTAAGTGAATACTATAAGGACATCCAATCAATTATTGAACTAAAGAAAATTGAAATATTCTACCGGACACAAGAAGACATTGAACACCTCTGAAAAAAGGAAAAAGGAATGTCTTACAAAAATTATGTGTTGGTAAGAGGCTTGAAAAACTACAAGTATGAATGAAAAATGTCTTTGAGAAAGAAAGGGAAAATGAATCTTAGGCAAGTGAGACTGAAAGAACTCACACTTTCTCATGTGTTAACCAAAGAAAAGACAAAGATTTTCACAACTTTTGAAAAATATGTTTTTCTGGCCCACGCCTTGATTGTTAAAGAAGTTTAATTTTTGATGACCCCACTAGAGCAGTTGCTGGTGAGGAGCAGAAAATAATGAGTGACTGTCTCGAATATGAGCGCCGTGACTTCCATATTTAAAAAACTGTTTGTTTATTGCATTAACTACCTATTATGGTTTGTTACTTAGGTAAGACCAATATCATTTATTTGTTGAGTTGCTAGTGGTAACATTATCTTTATTGTATTAAAAGCCATAGTCTGAAACAAAGAAGAATTTGAAGCTAATATTCAGGGCCCACCATTAACTTATATACAGTTAACGATTTAACAAATACTACCCTGGATAGCTATTACTCTTCGTTCTTATTTAAATGGTATAAAACAGGCAGTGTGTGTTTATATTCACATTTATTGTTGTTCATGCTATTGGGGACGTGAATTTAAATACACATGCTTTTTAGCCGAAGCTCACAGTTTATCAAAAATCTAAATTGCAAAACTCTTGACATGTTACTAAATGACAATGCTTACCTTATTTGATGTTATTCAAAGAATTAAAATAACTCTACAAGTCACCACAAAAACTACCTTTTTCTTGTGAAAATGGCTAAATTAAACCCTGCAAACTGTCGTTACAGAACTAACCTATACAAAGTTGACAAATTTTGTACCGCCAAATTTAAAAATTTAAACTTTCTCATGTGTTAACCAAAGAAAAGACAAAGATTTTCACAAACTTTTGAAAAATATGTTTTTCTGGCCCACGCCTTGATTGTTAAAGAAGTTTAAATTTTTGATGGCCCAACTAGAGCAGTTGCTGGTGAGGAGCAGAAAATAATGAGTGACTGTCTCGAATATGAGCCCCGTGACTTCCATAATTAAAAAACTGTTTGTTTGTTGCATTAACTACCTATTATGGTTTGTTACTTAGGTAAGACCAATATTATTATTTTACAAAAATAGAAGTTCATTTAGAAAACCATTGTACCTTTACTTTATTACATTTTTACTTTATTTACATTCAAATCATCTTATGTCCTCAACATTTTGTACGTAAAACGACTTATTTCCATCAAGTTTATGCAAAGGTCTTATTGCCAAAATGAAATCAATTTTTTAAACTATTTTTTAGCTACCGTAACTAAAATGAGTGTTTTAATCTCATGTTTTTAACCAATACTATTGCATAACATTGGTTAAAACTCATTATCCTTTTACAGAGCAATACTACAAATTTTTTGCCATCCCTGAAAAATTACTTATTTGTGACTTAAGCTTGTTTGCATTTTATCTCCTCACATAGGGATACAAACATACCTGCGAGATCCACTCCGCCCATATCTCGATTATCTTGTTTAACTACATATTTTTGGTCACGTTATGTCTATTTTTATATTTGATTTTGTTTTAACAAACTTTTAAATAAAATATAACATATATGCATCTACATATGTACTGCAGAATCGTACTACTTTATTGTCAAACCACTAAACAATTGCCACTCTCTGGTCATTATCAACCATCTGAAAAAAAGAACCTATACCTTTAGTCCGAAGTTCCTTTTCAGCCTAAGTGGGACAATCCCTCACTCTATTTATGCGTAAAGCGCCAAGTGAAAGTATTCCTTTAACAACGCGTATATATGATACAAGATCTGGAGAACAAAAAAAAATTATCAAAATACAAAATACTACATATTATCGGATTTAAAATAGTTTTACTAAGAGCTATAACTACTTGCTCACTCATTCCAAAAGTCTGTCTTGTTCATTAAATGCGATATCGCTAAATGTATCATCACCGACATAAGATATTTAATCATAGACCATTCATGAGATTCCGCAGAAACAATCTGAAACCCTATTTCTTAGGCTTATTTTTGATATATTGTCGCCTAGAACTAGCTTTTCTCCTTTGTAGGAAACCATCATTTTGTCGATGGACATTCATCTTTCTTTTTGTATTTTTAGAAAATTACGTCTTACATGGTCCATTATAGGTCTTTTTTTATGATAATAAGGGGCACTAAGAGAATCATTATCGATAAAATGTAGATAGCGACGTATTTCTTGATATTTTTCAGTGGCATTATGTCAACTATTTTGTCGTATCTAAATTGACCATTTCAACAGTCTGTATAAGCTGGCATTTGGACAATTTCCAGTAAGAGTTTAATTACCAAAAATACATCAATTCGATTTTGTTTATATTTACTGAGATACCAGAACGTTGTTCAGAATAAATGTTGCTTTGATATGTGATCATTTCTAAAAGCTCGTCATCAAAAAACATTTTAAAATAATCAGTTGAAGATAAAATTTCATCTGGAATTTGAAAATTATCATCATCGTTATCTACCGGGTAGCCAAAAGGTTACTATGTTCAGTTGTATACTGTTTTTTTTTTGTTTTATTTTTCTTTTTACCTTTTTGTGATCGCTTGTTCTTCTTTAAACCAAAATGTGTTGTCACCCACAATTACAAAACCGTGACACAATTGGTAACATTTGGTGATAACCGTGACATTTGGTGACAAAACCGTGTTGGTATCAATACTATACACTATATACAGAGCAACTTCCCTTGCAACACACACAAGCACACTTACTTTACTTTACACAGATGACAATGCTCTTGTAACAACATCTCGAGATGCAGATGTCCTCTGTAGGTTTGCTTAAAATCACCGTGACCATGTCGATAGATGGTGCGGGAAATGAAGAGTAACACCTCATTCAAACAAAATACAAATGATTCTCTTTAGACATCCTAATCTCATCAAATACATTATTTACAACGTAGCCGAAAGAATGGAACTTAAACCATGGAGTGATTGACTCCAGTTCCGTAAACAGATCGAATACCTGGGTGTGATGTCCACAGAGACACTACATCGGAGGGCTGATCTGGCTGAAACCCGTAACAGGGTAAGGAGAACAGTTGGTCTACTCAATGCTCTATGTGGTATATTTGGACAGACACATTTATGTACACTCATACATACATAAAAAACATACATTAGGCCCATCATAATATATATGCCATGTTTAGTCGCAAGCTTACACAACAGCTGTTGGAAAAGGAGAATCCTGCGTAAAGTAAACTACAAATGACCAGACTATCCCTTCGCTCTCATACATCAACTACAGAACATCCGATTCCAAAACTTCAGAGCCCAAAACATCATCAAAACTACCTGCTCATGCTTTGGCAATGTATTCATCAGACATCCTAAAAGAAAACTCCCCTTCCTTTTCACTAAATTGCTGACCTTAGCTAGGAATGTCCTCCCTGATGAATACACGGACATCCTGGAAGAAACTCCACTTTATTACCGTAAATAGTTAAATAGCTCACTTCGTGCTTTGCTACGGACAGGGAGGGATCGGTTTTCTGATCCCATTGCACAATTATACCTGTTTCTAGGAAGGTAACAGCCACAGCTGCCCTCACCGCGACTCACATTTTTATATTTTATTTTATATAGGTATAAATTCACTCATTTATATCACTAATTAATTAATTTACTAACAATTTCTGAAAAGAATTACCCTGGATATCTTCCTCCACCGCAGGAATAACATTTACCTATGCAAACTACCAGTGAGACATAACACAGCTTTGCTTGTTTCGAATAATACATTTGATACATTATAAACTTAGATGAATTTTCTAATACATCTTCATCAACATCCTCTTATACAGGCTAAAGGCTAAAGGCGCGCACGGTACCATATATTTTTCAATATCACTTTTAATATCCGAGTCCGTATTTCTACTGGGAACTAATATGTTATACTCATAATCCTACTCATCATTTATTTGTTGAGTTGCTAGTTGTAATATTCTCTTTATTCTATTGGAAGCCATAGTCTGAAACAAAGAAGAATTTGAAGCTAATACACAGGGTCACCATTAAAACTTATTTGAATACATGTAATAAAAATCACCAAATAATAATATATTAATTTTATACACTTAATGATTCAATGAATACTACCCTGGACAGCTATTACTCTTCGTTCTTATTTAAATGGTATAAAACGGGTAGTATGTGTTTATATTCACATTTATTGTTGTTCGTGTTATTGGGGACGTGAATTTAAATACACATGCTTTTTAGCCGAAGCTAACATTTTATCAAAAATCTAAATTTCAAAACACTTGACATGTTACTAAATGACAATGCTTACCTTATTCGATGCTATTCAAAGAATAAACAACTTTACAAGTCACCACAAAAACTACCTTTTTCTTGTGAAAAATGGCTAAATTGAACCCTGCAGACTGTCGTTACAGAACTAACCTATACAAAGTTGACAAATTTTGTACCGCCAAATTTAAAAATTGGGACAATGTCGTTAACCGTACAAAGAACAGGGGTGTATCGAAATATACATCGCTATATCTACGCAGAGGTTTAAACTTTGTAAAAAAATCTAACACAGGTGTGTATTCAAATATTTATTATCAAGTTAAGGGTTAGGAAAAAAAAATAGAAATTTTGATAGATACATTATGGCAACGTTCAGTGGCGTCTAAAAAAACATTTTAGGGTGTCCCACTAGGGAAATATAAAACCAACTTATTATTTTTAGAGAACACCCTGTATATTTTGACAATTTTTGTTTACATTTTTAATTATCTTTTACTTGATATGTCATATTGTATATTTATTTTCAGTCCTGAGGTACTGTACAAATAAATTGTTTATTTGACATCAGGTTAAAGACACTTAATATTCAGTAACTCACTCATTAATATTTTATTATGCGGATACTAATCCTTTACGGTGTTATTTACCAGAAATAAGATAAATCATCTTAAAAATTGGAATAACAAATTTACCAACAACAAAAAACTACTTAACAACCAGATATAGTTTTACAAAAATATTAACATTATGATAACCCTACAAACATCAATAATAAACAACGTAACAACTAGAATTAATTTTACACAAATATAAAAATTATATTAAATCTTCGAGATATCCCCGTTTTGTTGTAATCATAATTGACAACTTTTTCTCATAGAGCTTATGTCATCGAATGCGATAGTCTGTAGACTAGTACGCATTTCGATGCGCATCGCCCCGCCCCGAATTTTCCCATTGGCTCTTGACCTGGAAATCCCTATTTATCGCTCGAACAGCGCATATAAATATTGGCGATCTTCAGGTCAGCCAGGTCAGTCCCTCACGGGCTCTCCGATAGCTTATTGCTCTCGAATCTCTGCTTCCTGCATTTATTTTCCATACTCTGTGGCTGAGAATTGTTTTAACTTAACTTGGTGTTTTTATTTCGACGAAGAAATTGTCATGTAAGAAATATCTTTGTGTCTGCTTGTTGTGTGAAGTATGTCTGCCTTTTTCAAGGCAAGACACCGAAGATAAATATTTTCTAAGTCCATAACCCGAAAATGGACTTAAGTAGAGGAGCTCTCGACGTTTACTCAGAAGCCCTCTACAGAGCACCCGGGGATATCAGAAGGTGGTTAGACCCTTATTTGTTCCCCCTAGGTGACACTTACACCATTCAGTATATGCACTGGCTTTATTTTTCTAAATGCCCAAATAACAGTAATCCCTACTATACAAAAAATTAAACTGGAATACCTAGGCCACATAACGAGAGGACCAAAATATAAAATTTTAATACAGGAAAAGATTCAAGAAAGAAGTCAGAATTCTTAGTTGAAGAATCTATGTGATTGGTATCAATGCAGATCAATTGATTTGTTTACAGCAGCAAAGTTCAAAAATAAAAATAGCCATTGATTGCCAACCTCCATAGGGAGACGACACTCTAAGAAGAAAAATGAATGCTTTGTAATAATTCTTTCTCAGTATTAAAGTTAGTTTAATAAATATTATTTTTTAAAAATCTCGGAAAAAAATCAGAAGGATGATTATGAAGGAGCGAGATACCTAACAGGACTTTAAGTTTTAAAATTCAGCATTATATGCAGATTCTGCGTCTTATTGGTACCATAATGTAATTCTCTCAGCTCAATATTCCTTATTTTTTTCTCACTATGCAGCTCCAGTTAGGCACTGGTTGGATACTAATTATCCGAAGAAATGAATTGAAAGAAGAGGTTTTATTGAGTGGCCACCGAGGTCACCAGACTTACCGCTACCTGACTTTTTTCTATGGGGTTACCTCAAGTCAGTTGTGTATAAAACTCAGTCTGCGAGAAAGAATTACGCAAGCATGTCGCGCTATTACTAGAACAACATTTGCCAAAGTTTGTGCTGAATTTGAAAAAAGGCTGTATTATTGTTTACAAAACAACGGAGCCCACTTTGAATATTTACTTAATTAACATTTTTAACAAATTTGTAGTTCAACAAAAACCTAATTAAATTTTCCATTTACGTTTTACAATTATTGCTTCACCCTATATAATTAGTATTTGTACCATTGGATAGCATTTTTTATAGTTTTTTTTTAATAATGTATCACAAGTACGGGTTTGCAATTTAAACTTTTTTGGTTGTGGTGGGTGGGTGGGGTAAAAATTCTTGTTTTATTGGTCAATATTTTACGTCGCAACAGTAATTGTGACAGGTGACAAAGATGGCACAGGTTTTGTTTTAGTTTTCGTGCTAATAGTACCAAAGTTTACTACTAGCAGTCTACTACTAGCTCCATTGCATTTGAGCAATGTTTCCAATTACATCTTCCACCTTCGTTCCTCATTTCGTATATGTTCTCTCAGAGAAGCTCCTAATATAGCTCGTTCGATGACCCTCTGTGTTGTTTTTATCCGTTCTACTCAGCCTGATATCATTTTTTGGCTGTGGCTCTTTCTTTTTCAATGGCAGGTTCTGGGTCTATGACCCAGACAGATTCTGGGTCTATTTTTTTGCCCTCCCCTGCCAACTAGTTTAAGTGGAAGTAACTAGAAGGATAGGAAATGAGGCGGAACTATCAAAAGACGAAAACTTGAGTACTTAGGACATGTGATGAGAGGGCAAAGATACGCATTATTACAACTTATTATGCAAGGCAAAATCCGAGGAAAGCGAAATGTGGGAAGACGAAGAATATCCTGGCTTAAGAACTTAAGGGAATGGTTTGAATGCAGTAGTGCAGAACTTTTTAGAGCTGCAGTCAACAGAGTCCGCATAGCCATGATGATTTCCAACCTTCGATAGAAGATGGAACTTAAAGAAGAAGAAGCCAACTAGGTCCGTTTTTTATTACCTTCAATACCAGTATATACCCAGAGTAACTAACTTAGAATTCGATTCGAATTCATTGCCTCGAATGCGGCCGAGCTATCTAATATAATTTTGATTGATCTATTCCTGCAGTTAGTTCCCCTTTATCAGTTCCTGCAGGCTTATTTCTATACCATAAGTTTATTCTTGGAGGATAGTGAAGTGATTACCCCATGCTTTCTGACGTGAATGTGTGTGATGTGTGAGTGTGTGTGTGTGTGTGTCTGTGTGTTTGTATACTCAGGCATATATACTTGCGGCTGTTTAAAACAGTGGAAAGTGACAACTTAAAAATAAAATTATAAATGATAGTATTCTGTATACAAGGAATAAAACAGATAAAAATATGATTTTGTATGAAGTTCTACACAGTATTGATTTTAATGAAAACTGAATAGAAGTGGGGCTTAGAAATAGTCGAATTACAGAAATCGTTGATAGCAATTTGTTTATATTTCTAGATTTTCCAAAAGAAAACAAATAAATTTTGAAATCACATTTAGGAACATTGTGTCACCCTGTATTAACGAAACTAGGTCGTTCAACATTTGTCAAGTGTTCTAAATGTTAAGTATCGGAAAACAATTGCAGTTTCAAAACGAACCACGACTAACAACCCTCTCTTGTCTCTTGTCTTTCATTCTTCATCTCCCGTCGCGCGAACCATCAGAGGTGCTCAAATCTATAAATAAAAAGAGCGAAAATGAGCGCCTGCAGAGTTCAGATCGATTGAATAATTCAATGTAAATTATTTTTCAATACAATAAATCTTTTGTCATTGAGTTCGGATTGTTTAGGTACAGAACAATAATTAATTGTTAAAAATTAATGATGAATGATGACTATTGGATTTGAGAACGTTAAAAAGATTCTGGCAAGGGTCACGAATTTGTTAATTACTGCTGATTAGGATCTGTGCGCATTAGTTGTGTCAGGAATAAAAAAGGGAAATGAAATTCCGATCTACCATTGGCGGAGGTGACATCCCAAGTGAAAAAATTGTAATAATGTCTACTTGGTGATAATAGAGAAACTATGAAGCAAGAGTAAAAAAATCACAACAGTACCGTAATTTAAATAAATATATAACAAGCTTTCTACGCGAGTGGTTAATCACACTTTATCACTAAAGTATTTTTTAAACATATTATCACATTTTAGTGGTCAGGTGAGAGGTAGAACTAGATATTACCTTCTGATTATGACACCACTGTAGTAATATTAACTAATATTGTAGATATTTGCATATTGGTCCGATCTGTAAGGTTAAAGAACAGATTTGTCACAAACATCGATAAAGCAAACAAACAATATCACTAAAATTTTGAGCTCTTAAAAAATGGCAGACCTATGTAATTTTGTATGATAATTTTTAACAGAAATTCATGGCATATTACACCTTATTTGAAGATACGTTTTAGGTTCCTTTCAATAACAAATATACTAAAAATGTCTACTCTCACCCAAAATTATCTTTCAAAATTGCACTAGAATGCTATTTAATCATTACGTCAGTGAAACGCTACAAAAACTATTAAAGTTGCATTAGGTCAGCTACCAATACATTTTTTGAATTAAATTTTATTGCCAAAAGATACTTTGGATTAAAGTTATTTATTATTCATAGCCTAGTTTATTTAGTAAAAATTTAAGGAGATAAGACACATTTAGTCTCACAAAATGCATAAAATGTTTTCCTTAATACGTTTTTTTTAATTTGTTTTCTTTATTAGAAGAAAGATCTTGCACCGAATATTACTCACATTTTTTGACTAAAACAAGACCGCAATTCACGAACAAGATGTCAACAACATATGAAGTGGAATATGATGAAGACGATGAAACAATAGTATAAAAAGTCGAAGATGTAAGAACTCTAAAAAATCGAAAAGCATGCGGACCACAAGGTATATCGAACGAATTACTAAAACACAGCACATAAGTATTACTGGAAATACTAGTGTTTGTTTTCACCTTATATTTTATAAATTACATAACTTACCACCGGAATATAAAGAAGCACATATTAACAGTATCTTCAAAAGACAAGATAGAAAAAATTGTTCAAACAACAGAGGGCTGGGTGTCATATGTTTACTCTCAAGACTCTAGGGAAAATACTAAAGAATATAATTAAAAAAGATATGACAGATGTAAAAAAAACATATGATCATTGGACAGGCAGATCCTGTATCGACAGCATTTTTCTCTAAAGCAGATTACTGAAAAAGGTTAGCCCATAGCCTTTTAACTAAGATGATCTTTATAGATCTGACAATAAAATAGCAATTGAAAAACAAAGAATAAAGAATAAACAAAAAAATATATAAAAGCAGTATAACTTTAGCTTTACATAAATATGACGGTAGACATTAAAACTGACATGAATAGATGAATTCCTATTAGTAGTGGTCTGCAGCAAGACTGCTGCATAGCACATCTACACTCGTAAGAGTATATCTGAATAAGCTACTCTAAGTATGAAAACGTAAGTGCTGTAACATAGGCATCATAATTGAAGACGGGAGATTTTCACTGAAGACCAAGCCACTCTAGCTGCAGACGAGAGAGATATGGACTATATGCTTATAAAATTGGAAGAGCAGTACAATAAATGGAGCCTCACAATTAATAAACAAAAAATCAAGTATTTAGTTGACAAAAACCAGAAAGCCTACAAGTTAAAATGTGAACTATAAAATTAACTAAAATCTTCAAATACTTGGGAGTCCAATTAATATCAAGAGCAAAGAGTAACGAAAAAATACATTCCAGGATTGACCAACCAAGATTAGCAACTAAACGTTTACAAGAACTATAATGGAAAATACTACTTGCTGGTCGAAAATTTAAAATAAATAAACATTGTCATGTAAATGAATCCGTTATAGATATAATAAAACCAATTGAGCACGGTATAAAATAGAAAATAATAATCTGTGTCTACAGGGCGTGCTTACAAACAATCTACTTTATTTCTCACACATGAAAGTATTGGGTTGTATGGTGTCGAACTCTAGGAAATAAATCAAAGAAACAAATCAAAAATTCAGGCCAAGAAAATGAACTATTGAAGAAACTGTTATCGGCTTACTAAACTTAATTGGGTGAGCGTAGACTTTAGGAGAGAAATGGAAATTGATCTAGATATAATAGATACTATCGAAGCCAAAAGACTAAACTGGTATGAACACCTGAAGAGAATGCCTGAAAATAGATGGCCAACAGAGATAGAAGACAGAGGATCCTACATTCTAGAGCTACAACTAACACAGTCACTAAGGAAATTACCAATTGGTCATATTGCTTCTGTAGTGATCCGTTTCTTAGGTAGCTGTAGCTTTCTCCGTGGCTGTGTTGCAGCCTCACCAGGGTGGAATTCAGGGACTTTTGATAGTACTGCCACAATTGGTCGCATGGGTCCTGTAGATCCTTTCCCAAGTTAATTTGCTATTTTTCTAACTTGGCTGCATCGTAATAATGACAATCAAATGGTCAGAAATACGTATTTACGGTTGCCTTCCATCTTTTGTTTATTTTATTTTATATTTACATTGTGAATTTTGCCAATAATTTTTCCTTGTCTATAGTATACTAGTACTCACATTCATCAACATTTTTTATTTTAAAACATTTTGGCGTTTCTTTCCTCAGGTAGCTTCCTTTATGGCTGTGTTAGTTGTAGCTCTAGAATATAGAGTTTTCTGACATGATTGCCACAATTGTTCATATTACTTCTGTAGTGACAGATAGCTGTAGCTCACTCCGTGGCTGTCTTGCAGGATCACCAGGGTGGAATGCAGAGAGTTCTGATAGTACTACCACAATTGGTCGCACGGCTCCTGTAGATCGTAGATCATTTCATAAGTTAATTTGCTTCTAACTCTAACTAGGCTGTACCGTACTAATGACAATCAAATAGTCAGAAATACATATTTACGATTTGCCTCCACATTTTGTTATCTATTTTCTTTGGTATTTACGTTGCGAGTTTTGCCAATAATTATTATATTAGTACTTGCACTAATTAACATCCTACATATATATATATATATATATATATATATATATATATATATATATATATATATATATATATAAGAAATACTGGATATTATTGACTGTCGATATAAACAAAGAAGACAATAAATAAAAAGTAAGACATAGATAAATTGAGCAACATTTATTGTTACTTACTGACAAAACATCAAAAATAAAATAAAGATTTACTTTTACATATACACACCATAATATACCTGTATACAAAACGTGTTGCATACTATCAAGACAGGTTTAATATTATTTCCATTAATATAATAGCAAGAACTCCTAATTACCTTTTAAACCACACTATTTTTGTTTTGTTTTTTTTCTGTTCTCTATGGATCAGTCAAAACACACCATTAGAAGATGTCACAAACAAAATTTTAACCATTCAACAAAATTTTAAAATGTATTTTGTCCAATATTTTAAATGTTATATTTTATATGTGTGTTTTCAATGTTGAGTGTCGTAGCTTTACACAGATAATCTCAACGACTAGTAAGTTGTAATGACAATTTGAGATATGTTGTAAATATTTACACTTTCTTCTAATTACAGTGTCTTGAAGAAGGAATAAAGGAATTCCGAAAGCTCGACCAAAAGTCAAAAGAGTGTTTCTATAACATCCCGGCCAAACCTACTGACTGCATCCCTAATAAACTGCTTTCTTTGTATATGTATATGTATATATATATATATATATATATATATATATATATATTGTGATATCACTCGACACTGAGGAGTAGAGGCAGACTGAGACCTCAGTGCCGTTTGACGGTTCTTGTATTTTTACAGAACAAGATACTGTTACACTGGGAGTAGGCAGATTGAGACCCCGAACTCGAACAACCATATCCCTCTTAATAATGGCTCCAAAATATGTGCCGAAACGTCGAGTTTTAAATTTTCAACGCGGTTCTTCCGAAGAACTTAGTAATTTCTATTTAACTAATCGATATATTATTATGTATATATATATATATATATATATATATATATATATATAAAGAAGTAAACGTTAAATAGTGGGTTTGCAGCAATAATTTTATATATATATATATATATATATATATATACATATATAAAACAAATTAAAAATAAAGGAAAATAATGTGTTTTAAAAATGTCTTAGAATCGGGGAACTAGAAAGAAAACATATTATTTTACCAGTATTAGAGGAGAAATGCAACTGGAAATTATAACAGATGGAAAACTTTTATTGGACCTATATGACAAAGTTAAACCATGCGAGGAATACACAAAAGAGTTATTTGAAGTAGAACGAACAAACAATAAGCGTGAACCTAATAGTTATCAAGGACCAGATACCACAATGGAAGAAATCGAATATGCTAATAAAATTCAAAAGATTGGAAAGCAGTAGGATCCGACGAAATTTCAACAAAATTTTTAAACTTACTTCAGACGGAAAACCTTGAGATATTGGTTAAGATTTTTAATACTATTAAAGATATAAGCTAAAATTACACTTGTGGAAAAATTGAAAATCAACCTGTATTTTTATTAATGTTAAGTTAAACATCGTTTAATGTTTTTGTCTGGATGAAAACCTGTTTTAAATTAATTGTTATCGACAAATGTTGACATAAATTGTACCAGTTTACTCTTAAAATGTAAATGAAATCTTATCTTCGTATTTCTGTAAGTGATCATAAATATCATTATAGAAAGCCGTAACACAACAACTCATCGAACAGCTAAGTAAAGTACAATCAAAAGCTCGATTTTTCACTCTCAAAAAGCAATAACGACCAGAAAATAATCTTGTAGGCCCATTAAAATTCAAATTTATTTTCCCTCGAAGTACTAACAAATGTAGAAAATTAATTAAAATTAACGCAAATGGATCGAGAACACGTTGGACCATAGAGATAAAATTAATTTCTTTAAACCAATTCTGTTTATCTAAGGTATTAAAATGACATCGTTAGAACGCCACGCCCGTGAAATACCTCCCACATTTAATGTGGCTTTATACTCCTCAATCTTACACCATTAACAATGGAGCCACGGGATACCCCATACAAAATACATAAATACACTGAATTCATTATATATACATATATCTCTTGCAGTCGGACGATGATTTTGATTCCGTGTCAAGTGTGTTGGCTTCGAAGAACTTGCTGTTATCTCGCTGACCGGCTGGATAGCATCTTAACGAGCTAATCAATAGATCACGGCTGGTCCTGCTATCATTTATCATTTCTTTTTCAAAGTATTTGTAACAAGTACCTGATTTTTGAAAGAGTGTCACAGGTGACTACTAAATTTATTGATGGTTGTTCGTTTAGTGGATATGATTTAATTTAGTAGTAAACAATAATTATTTTGGTTAAAATGTTTAATTATTAGATATAGAAAATATTTAATTACAAATAATAACCAAGTAAATAATCAAGTAACTGGTTCAGATAGTAAACGACAATATATCAATTTATATTAGTCGTTAAAAAATTACTGGCTGAACACCAATAATATCCAATAACGGAATTACATAATATACATTTTTAGAGGAAATTAGACAGAAATAATGTTGCCCTTTTTTTACCACTCTTATATTAATAAAAAAAGTTAGCAGCATACACAATACTCTATGCGCCGGGAGGTGTTTAATATGCCGTTTTATGTCCCCTTGGTATCTTGATGTGAATACCCGTCAGATAATTTGTTATTAACAATTTAATTGTTTAAATAACTGTATTTCATCATCTATTAGAGATATTTAATGTTACCGAAGATGCTTGTTCCTTTTAAGAAAAATGAACAAATTGACGTTTGGTACACTTTGATCCAATTGCTAGAACCGGAATTATAACAAATTTTAAGAAAAACAATTGCAAAATAGGCATTCGATAAGGTTTTTCCAAATATAATTATATAATACGTACACACGTATAATTATAATTATACGTGTGATAAACTTTGAAATCTCCTTTATTTTAAAGGAAATTGTTTCAGCATTAAAAAACACTTAGTTTAGCAAAATTAGTTTATCTTTATTAATCAAAAAGTTATAACAATTAAACTTTATAATTTTATAAGAGATTTAGATAAAATTAATTTGGCTAATGAAAGTTATAGAATAACTCAAAACGAACACTTCAAGCTTTGGTAAATGTTTCTATGTTAATTATTGACTAAGATATAAAACTTTTAATAAGACGCTCTGAGGCGCATCAATATATATACAGTGTGGAAACGACTTTTATTACAGTTCCAAACAATTTAACACCATATTCACATAAAATTGTCAAACCACAGGTTTTTATATCTGTACCTCTGAGGGATACTCTACAATACTATGTCCATTTTTTCAATTTTGACAATTTTACAGACTAATAATTAACTTTTATAAGTTTATTTAAAGGAATAGATCACTAGGTCCTAAACCATTTGCTGATTACTTAGAGGCATAAAACACCCCGTGGACTTAATGTTTTGTCCATCTACGCATATGAATTACTGCCGCGCATATCTCTATGATGAGAGTTAGACTTGTTAGTGATCTAATAATAATACTTTTGCTATTCATGGTGTGTTTACAGTGGTTTTTTACTAATAATAAGAACAATGAACCATAATTCTCGTACGAGAAAGATTCTTGAAGTACCTACTAAAAAGTTCTGCGAATTCTTCTACTGCATTTACAGGTAAGCTACCATTTTGCTCATTATTTTTAAATTATTAAAAAACATAACCTCAAAAGGATAATGTAGTGATTTGATACCAACCTTAGACTGGCAATATTATTAAATATTTTACAACCAATATTATACGCCTTCTTTAATTTCAGAATCAAATAATACACCAAGCAATGATGTTTTAAATGAAGAGCATATTATTAGAGATGCCTTGAGTTGTGATAACGAAGATCAGTGTGATATAGAGAAAAGTTCTGATAAACTATTCGTAGTGGAAATGAAATAAGATCTGCATTACTAAAATGGGCAGATACCGTCATTCCTGACAGTAACATCGCCGTTAGTCAGAATAACCTCAATGAAATATACCGTACATACTATGGAACTAGAAGAATTTAAAAATTGAAGGTCTTTGTATGATGTCAAAACATCTTAAAATCCGCCTTTGATTAATAGAAAAGAGACATTAACAAACAACAAGTTCTTTTGTCAAACTGTGTTTAACTGCAAGTTAAACAAAACAGCATTGGAACTATGTTTTTAAAAAGTATTTTTCATGACGAAAACCAGGAAATTGACCTTGTTAGGTTTCGAACTCGACACCTTACATTGCCAAAAGATTTGCAACTGGTATCATAAAGTCCAATACTTATATCACAACAAAAGTATAACGATCTATTGGCATTACTGTCAAATGTTCCTACATTTGGCCATGATTTTTATCAAAACTTAAAGCATACCTACTAGTAATACTAATAGTGACTATCCAGAAGGAGACTTACTTGAGGATGACTAAGTGGTTTGTACCTAAAATGCCATTTTTACATACATATTTGTATTTGTAAAGGTAAATTGTATGGTTAAATAAATTTTGTCAGTAAAAGTCAAATAGGATTGTAGTTGTTATTGAATACCCCATACTAATTCTTACAGTACAATAACTTTATTAGATGAATACAACAGCATGTCCGTTAAAAGGGTTAAAAAACACAGGAACAAATTTGTTTTTAATTATAACAAATGTATTATGTAAATAACAATAAACAGAATGTTCTAGTAAAATATTGTTTCAATATCTTAATAAAGAGCTGCAGCAATAATACTTTTTGGTGAAAAAAAGTTTAAAACTGCTCTCCTGTAAAGTTTTAAAAATGAACATAGTGTTGATTCCTTCCGAGGTACAAATATTTGCATTTTTTTTTCTAACTTGCATAATAACTGCCTTTTCTAGTTTTTCTCTCCCTTTGTAGCAAACACCACTTATTTGGCTTCATTATCACTGTATAAATACTTAAAGAACTGGTTACACTTCGTAAATACGTATACATAACAAGTTGTCGATACGACAGCTGACGTCACACACCGTAGCCTCGCTGCGAGGAGCCGTTTTTCTAGCCTCCGTCAAAATTAAAATTAAGAAGTGATTTATCTTAAAAAATATATATTTTTAAACAATTTCATGTTTACTATATTTTTATATATTTTATAATCTATTGAATTTAATTGAATTTAACTATATTTAAAAATTTGTGAACATCCCTATTTTCTGCAAGACAATTAATTCATAAAATACCCGAGATAATTAATTGGATTACATTAAAATAAATGCTTTCCACCTTGTTTTTGGCAATAACAGTCTCCTATAAAACTGGTCCCGAACTTTGTTTAAAGTTTGAGGTGAAATATTCCGTATTTCTGTAGTTATCCTTTCTTTGAGGTCTTCAATGCTAGTTGGTTGTGTTGCGTATGCTTTGTTCTTGAGATAACCACACAGAAAAAAATCCAAAGACTTAAGACCTGACAACCTAGCTGGCCACCCAATAGTATCCCTTCGTCCAATCCATTTATTAAAAAAGATTTCATTCAAGTAATTTCTCACCATTAAAGCATAATGGGGTGTTGCACCGTCCTACTGGAACCAGACAGTTTCATGCGGTAGAGTCGGATCTATTAGATTGGGATATAAGTTAGCCAACTGAGGAAGAACATCGTCTCTTAGCATGCTTAAATATTTTTTCGCTGTCAAATTACCATCTAAAAATATAGGACCAATAATATGATTTCCTATAATACCTGCCCAAACATTCAACTTTTGAGGATACTGAGTGTGTGTCTCACGCATCCAACGAGGATTCTTAGCTGACTAATATCTACAGTTTTGTCGGTTTACCTCTCCGTTCAATGGAGATGTTGATTCATCAGAAAAAAGAATTGTGCCAAGAGCTATTTCATTTGTGTTAATTTTATCCATCATTCTTTTGCAAAAATCCATTCTACGATCTGGATCGTCTTCTGTTAGCTAATGCACAAAAGTCAATTTAAATGGATAAAGTTTTTCTTCATGGGGACACATTAGGACAGTTGTGTGACTCACATTATTTTGACGTGCAATTTGACGTGAAGTTCGGTTTTCTTTTTAATGGTTTGACATGTCCAAGTTCTCTGAATTGTGCATAAATTTTAGAAACAGTACCTTGTGCAATATTAGGTAACTGAGGATACGTCTGATTAAATAAGTTTGCTACTTCAACTTGACTTCTACAATTCTCTCCGTAACAGATCATCATTAAAATCTTAATTAGGTGGGTCTCAGTTAAATATTTCATTTTTATTTCTGCAAGAAATTAGCTTTAATTAGGAATTTATTATTTTAATGTAAAATGTCGACACACCAACAACTGATTGATATTAATCCGCATTATATACCGATGTAGTTTAATTAGCAGACTATCCAGAGAGTTTTTACCTATTCATGATAAAAAATGTTAACACGGTTACTAAACAGAAATTTTCCCGAATATAGTGACACTTAGAGTAGAAGAGTATTGTCTGTATTTAGCTAATTTAAAATAATACCATAACACGTGATAAATTATTAATTTCAAAATTTCACCTTGTATTATTCATTATAGACCCTACATGATATAGTTCGTTGAAATCAGAATCAAGTCAAATAAAGTCACAATTTGAAGTTGAATTGCGTTGATTTAATCTCAAGAATTATAGTTTTAAATCCCGAAACAGCGGCTGCTATTGTTGCGTTGCTTCAAGACGGAAAAAGGGAGCAGTGTGTTGCTTAAAAGTATCAAACATCCAATAGTACTGTGCAGCGTATCTTTACACGTTTCTTGGCAACCAGAACTTACACTAGACGACCTGGAACTGGTCCCCAACGAAGAACTAGTGTCCGTGATGATCGCTTCATTCTCTTACAAAGTCTACGAGGTCGTCGTGCCATGGCTGTACAAATCCGAAATCAACTTCAATAGGTCCGTAATACTAACGTAAGTAAAATAACACTTAGACGATGGCTTGAAGAAGCAAATTTAAGCAGTCGCAGACCTGCAACAGACCCACAACTTCTCAGGCGCCATCGAGTTGCGCGGCTTCAGATTGCGAGAAATTATGCTCATTTTACTGTAAATAATTGGAGGCACGTTTTATTTACCGATAAGTCCATATTTACCTTGCGGTCTCCAGATGGCCGTGAGCGAGTACAGCGAAGACCATTTTAGGGTATGATATCAAGGGGGCTCAATTATGGTGTGGCCTGAAATTTTTCTAGAGGCACGTACAGAATTGTACATCGTTCCGAGAGGCTCCGTAACAGCTGCCAATTACATGATGAAATTCTCCAAGTTTTCATGTGCCTTATGCTGGTTTTGTTGGAAATGACTTTGTTCTGATGCATGATATTGTCAAGTCTCACAGTGCGAGTATCACTCAACAGTTTTTAAATGAAGTAAACATTCCTGGAATGGATTAGCCAGCATTGGGTCCAGACGCAGACCCAATCGAACATGTTTGGGAGATGCTTGGGCAAAGGATACGAAGTCGTGTTTCTGCCTCTTTAACCTTAAATCAATTACAAGAAGGTCTTTTACAGGAATAAGAACTTACTCCTCAGCAAGACATTTCTCATTTGAGTTTAGGTATGCCAAAGAGAATTCAGGCAATAATTAGAGCACGTGGAGAAAACATTCATTGTTAAAATCAGTTTGTCTGGAAACATGATTTAAGTTCTCATTAATTGAACGTCATTTTGGTACAACATTTATTTACGTTTTTTTCTTTAATTTTTAAATTGTTATCTACTAAAACAGTTCTTGATTCAAAAGTTGAATTTTTATAAGTATAAGTATAAGTATATTATACGAAATATGAAAAAATAAAATAAACCCCCCATATAAAAAACTACAACACCCAAACTTTAGCAATTTTGAAATTCAGATAAAAAGTTACTTTGCACATTCTTTACAAATATTAGCTCTACAGTTATCACACATTGATATCTTACAAACATCACATGAATTCTTAGTCTCTGTATCATTTGTATCATTTTTTCGTGGACAGAGCCCACATCTTTTTCGTTTTTGGGTCATATCGGGGTGCACGTTTTCATTAATCATCGGTTTGTTCAGTGTTCTACTGATATTCATTCTCAATTCTCTTGGAAGTCTTTGGTTGATAATTCTTCTATTCAAATATCGTTCAACGAGTTGTTTGGCGAGCAGCTTCACAAATTCTGCCCGTAGTATATTTGCTTCTGGATAGCTTTGGTGTAATATATATGAATTAGCTCCTGCGATGTCGATTATGAAATAAAATACCGCCATAGGCCAACGCCTAGTATGTCTACTGGAACTATAAATTGCAAATTTTTTATCCAGGGCATCTACGCCCCCTTTGGTTTCGTTATAAAAGACAATCATTTTAGGTTTGCCAGTTTTAACATCAGTGTATTTTTGTTGATGCATCGTAGAAACTCCCTACTTCTCTCTTGCGGTTGGGCAAAAATTCGATGGGAATTTCTTTCTTGTTTTTCTTAAGCGTACCTACATACGTTAATCCTCTTTGTCGCAACTCATTTGCAAGTTTAACAGAGAAGAACCAATTGTCTGCAGTTACATTTCTGTTGGTATTTATAATAGGTTGAATAAGTTTTACCACAGATTGGGTTGGTACAGCCAAACGTCTTTCTTCATCTGTTAATAATTTGCCATCGCTTTCTTTGCCGGCATATATATATATATATATATATATATATATATATATATATATATATATATATATATATATATATATATATATATATATATATATATATATATATATATATATATTTTAGTGGATTTTCTTGGGCTTAGGTTCATAAAAAAATTTGATTTGATACTAAGGCATTTTCATATATTTTTTCGACGTTTCGGCAGGAAATCCATGCCTTTTTCAAGAAGTAATATTGACTAAAAAACATTTTATGAGAGACATAATACGATTTAAAAGTTAAACTTTTGACTTACCAAGCATGTAAAAATTTGTTACTAACAAGTAGACGTCACAATTAAAATAATATTAAAAACATAGGACATACCCACTAAGTCACTACATGTAAAATATATTTTAGATCTAATGTGTTGTTTATTGAAGTTAGTTTATCGTTTAAACAACCAGTTATTTTAACATCATAGGCGTTCTGATATTGTCTTTTTATGTGTTTTTAAATTAAGTTAAAATATATTTTGTTCAAATTTTTGACATCTTTTTTATCATTTATTGCATTATTATTTTTTTTTATTTGTATAGACTCTAGAAGCTCTCTCTTTTTCCTGTTGGGTTCACTTTTTAGGATCTTGGTTTTCTCAAAATCAAATTTATGTTTTTTTTCGTTTTCATGTTTTGTGAGGGCGGTTGAGTTTTTTTTGTCATATTTGTGGGAACGTATTCTTGAGTTAAGTAGCTGACTGGTTTGTCCAATATAAACTCCATCACAATTCGAGCAGGGAATTTCATATACAACATGCGATCTTTTTAATAGAGGGGTTTTTGTTTTTAATCTTGTAAAATTCTTTTTCAAAAGATTGTGCCCTTTATGAGCAACCATAATATTATGTTTGGACAGAAGATTTGCAATTTGTTCTGATAATCCTTTTATATAGGGAAGAGACATATAGTTTTTCTTTACTGTGTTGGTTTCATTGTTATTATTGTTATTGTAAAATTTATGCAGTCGCGATTTGAAAGTGTTGTCGATAAGGTGGTGTGGGTATGAATTAAGTGTTAGTGCTGTTTTTGCTTTTTTAATGGCCTGAGGTCTATTAATAGGATCGGATAATCTAATAGCTCTATCGGCGAGTCCGATAACTACTGATTTCTTTTGAGACAGGGGATGATGAGAGTTGAAATTCAGATATCTCGATGACCAGGTTTTTTTGGTGTACCATGAAGTAGTTATAGTGCTGTTTTCTCTATGTAAGGTCAGGTCCAGAAAATTAATTTGATGATTTTTTTCAATTTCTAATGTAAATTTTAGTTTTTGGTGAAAGTTATTGAATTCATTTAGTAAAATATCCATTTTATCCTCTGGTGCTGCGCTCAAGCAGTCATCTATAGATGACATCTATAGTCATAGATGACTGCTTGAGCGCAGCACCAGAGGATAAAATGGATATTTTACTAAATGAATTCAATAACTTTTACCAAAAACTAAAATTTACATTAGAAATTGAAAAAAATCATCAAATTAATTTTCTGGACCTGACCTTACATAGAGAAAACAGCACTATAACTACTTCATGGTACACCAAAAAAACCTGGTCATCGAGATATCTGAATTTCAACTCTCATCATCCCCTGTCTCAAAAGAAATCAGTAGTTATCGGACTCGCCGATAGAGCTATTAGATTATCCGATCCTATTAATAGACCTCAGGCCATTAAAAAAGCAAAAACAGCACTAACACTTAATTCATACCCACACCACCTTATCGACAACACTTTCAAATCGCGACTGCATAAATTTTACAATAACAATAATAACAATGAAACCAACACAGTAAAGAAAAACTATATGTCTCTTCCCTATATAAAAGGATTATCAGAACAAATTGCAAATCTTCTGTCCAAACATAATATTATGGTTGCTCATAAAGGGCACAATCTTTTGAAAAAGAATTTTACAAGATTAAAAACAAAAACCCCTCTATTAAAAAGATCGCATGTTGTATATGAAATTCCCTGCTCGAATTGTGATGGAGTTTATATTGGACAAACCAGTCAGCTACTTAACTCAAGAATACGTTCCCACAAATATGACAAAAAAAACTCAACCGCCCTCACAAAACATGAAAACGAAAAAAAACATAAATTTGATTTTGAGAAAACCAAGATCCTAAAAAGTGAACCCAACAGGAAAAAGAGAGAGCTTCTAGAGTCTATACAAATAAAAAAAAATAATAATGCAATAAATAATATAAAAGATGTCAAAAATTTGAACAAAATATATTTTAACTTAATTTAAAAACACATAAAAAGACAATCTCAGAACGCCTATGATGTTAAAATAACTGGTTGTTTAAACGATAAACTAACTTCAATAAACAACACATTAGATCTAAAATATATTTTACATGTAGTGACTTAGTGGGTATGTCCTATGTTTTTAATATTATTTTAATTGTGACGTCTACTTGTTAGTAACAAATTTTTACATGCTTGGTAAGTCAAAAGTTTAACTTTTAAATCGTATTATGTCTATCATAAAATGTTTTTTAGTCAATATTACTTCTTGAAAAAGGCATGGATTTCCTGCCGAAACGTCGAAAAAATATATGAAAATGCCTTAGTATCAAATCAAATTTTTTTATGAACCTAAGCCCAAGAAAATCCACTAAAAAAATATATATTAAGGTTCAAGAACTAAACTCAAACTATATATATATATATATATATATATATATATATATATATATATATATATATATATATATATATATATATATCTATATATATATATATATATCTATATATATATATATATATATATCTATA
This sequence comes from Diabrotica undecimpunctata, assembly GCF_040954645.1. NCBI lineage: Eukaryota > Metazoa > Arthropoda > Insecta > Coleoptera > Chrysomelidae > Diabrotica > Diabrotica undecimpunctata. Next base: position 52,555,492 of record NC_092808.1, read on the forward strand.
TATATATATATATATATATATATATATATATATATATATATATATATCCATTGAAAAAATAATGAGTACGGGCATCAGTAAGAATCAAGACCTTCAGACTATACTTGTTGGGTTTATTTTTCATGTACATGCGAAACTTAGACGCTCTCTAAAACCTATGAGCATCTCATCAGTACAGGTGTAATGGCCCATACAGTACTGTTTCTTAAAATTATTTATAAATTTATTAAAACTACCTGATCATTTTCTTTTCTTTCCGTTCAGTCTTCGGGGTTCTCAAAACGTAGACAGCTTAAAATCATTAGCATTCTTTCCCGAAACATCACACAACGGAATATATCACGGCCACTGCCGTCTGTTGCAAACAAACACTTAATGTTCTAGTTGTTTGATTTGAAAACAGAGCTGTAGGATAATATAAATAAAAAGACTTTAAGTTCTATAATATCAAGATCTTCCAGTATACAGTATATTATAGTTTCTTTTTAACTCAGATAATTTTCGATTAGTATGTATAAGAATTTCAGCTAGAATGTCATTATCTATTAGACACCTCCATGTTTGTAAAGGCGATGCACTTTTGCCTGACTGTTTGGCATCACCACGCAGTCCTGGTAAATACGAAATTAAGTTATGTTTCTCTGTTCTCGTTCTCTGTACAAAAGGTTGTGACGACCACTTAAATATATTTTTACCATAATAAGTCATTCCATTTTCAACTTTTTTACTACTTTCAGAATCGGAGTTGTCAGACAAGTCACCACTAGCTGCCTCACTATCATCTTTTACTACCGAATCTGTATCATGCTCACTTTCAATGTCATTTAAAGAGCCACCTGACTCTTCCATATCGCTAACCTCACTTTCTACCTCGTCATGCCATGCTAACAGAGTTTTTTCATAGTTTGTATCACCGTAATGTACTGTTTTGGATAAACCTGCCATTTTCGTAAATTTTTCACAAACACTGACGTGGTGCCAAAATGACTCCTTTCAAACTTTAGGTAGTTAAACTAAATACCACACTACTGAAAAACTTATCAATAAGTGAAGCGATCGACGTCACTGTAACTTAAAGATAGCTGCGAGTCACAAACCTATAACAACAAAAATTAAAAATTGTGATAAATATCCCCAACAAGATGGATCGATCAAATTACAGGCATATGCAAAAGATCTATGCATGAGTTAAAAGAAATGACCCGAGACAGAGATCTTTAAAGACGGACACGACATCACGATGTCCAAAACATTTCCTCCGGGAGGTGAGGAGTGAAGAGAGAGAGAGAGAAGGAGTGAGAGGGAGATAGAGAGAGAGAGAGAGACAGAGAGACAGACAGAGAGAGAATTATGGAATGTTATTCTTGCAGTCCAAACTCTCCATGCTAAAATAAAAAATTATTATCCAGAATATGATTGAAAAAGACAATTTAATAGCTAAATCTTTTCCTTATCAAAATAAGTAATAAAAAAATACAAAGTGTGTTTTTTATTTGCCAAAAAAATTGTTTTCACTAAAATGCAAAAAACTTCCGGCATAATGGTGTTTTAATTCCGGCCTGTATATCAAAAAGATTATTTTTTTTTTATTTTAAACTGTACACACAATTTTTTGTAAATATGTATTTTAATATTTTTAAAGTAGGTATAAAAAATACAGAAGCATAAAAACATAATTTTTATATGGGAGATTCATAGAAAAACTAAATAAAATAAAAAGATGTACATACTTAATATAATACATTTTGAACCTAAAAATTACAACAAAAAATTCTTTCATAAGTTACTAAGCGACAGTATTTTTTTTTTCATTTATTTATTGCATGAAAGCATGGAGCTATGAAAGACCTACAAATTATTTATCTCAGGTACAGAAAAAATTATTAAAGTACTGAAGCGGTGCTGCAATTAAACAAACAATTTCCTCTGGACCATACCAAAAAATATAAACTGTCTCTGGTCATCTCCAATGATATCCTATTTTTTTTCATAGCTTTGATTTTGAATTTATCTTCTGTTATTTCTTCTACTTCTTCTTCTTTGTGTGCCGTGCTTGTATTCAAGCGTTGGCTATCGTCATATTGACAAGCTGATGAAATGATTCTCGGTCGGCAGCTAGATGAAACAGTTCCTCGACCGTTCGACCTGTCCATTGTCTGATGTTACGCAGCCAGGACAGTTGTGTGCTGTCCACGGGATTCTGAGCATGCGACGGTAACACTATAACTCAAACGCTTCTAATTTGTAATAAAATAAAAAGAGATTTTTTATTTTTGTTGTCCAGGTTTCACATCCATAGAACAAAGTGGACTAGACGTAGCACTTCAATACTCTTAGACGTGTGGTCAACGACAGATTTCTACTGCATAATACAGAACGCCAGTTAATGAAGTTTTTCCGTGCGAGTTCTATTCTGGTCGAAATTTCTTCGTCACTTTCAACCCTGCAGTCAATCCAGCTACCCAGATATCTAAAGTTATCTAATCTTAGCACTGAGTCTTCGATATTAATTTTTCCGACCACCATCCATTTTGTTTTTTTTGCGTTGATTTTTAAACCCTTTTCAGTGCATTCGTTGTTTACAGCATTCAACAGGGTTTGAAGATCTTCTAGACTCTCTGCCATTATTGCGGTGTCATCGGCGTATCTGATGTTGTTAATAATTTTACCACCGATCTTAACACCTTCGCGGCGATTATTTAACGCTATTTTAGAAATTGGTTCAGTGTAGGCATTAAACAACATCGGTGACATAACACATCCCTGTCTGACACCACGCTTAATAGAAACTTTGGCTGAAACCTCTTGGTCCACCTTAACACAAGCGGTCTGATTGTAGTAAAGATTTTTAAGCAATCTAATGTCATACGTGTCCAGACCAACTGAGTCTAAGCATTGAAATAATAATGTATGTGGTACTCTATCAAAGGCTTTTTCGAAATCTATAAAACATACGTAAATATTTTTCCTAAACTCAATGCTCTTTTGTAAGAGTATTCGCATGCAAAAAAGAGCTTCTCGAGTACCCATACCGTTTCGGAAACCAAACTGCTCATCACCAGTTATCCCCTCACATAGTTTATATATGCGACAATGCAATATTTTCATAAAAATTTTGAGCATGTGACTCATTAAACTGATAAGTCGATAGTCGCTACACTGTCTGGCATTCTTTTTCTTGGGAATAGTTATAAATATCGATTCTAACCAGTTGTCTGGTAATTTGCCGCTGCTGTATATCTTATTAAAGAAGGATGTTATAATCGCAATTTCGCATTTTGTATTTCTTCTACTACTCCTGAAAAATGTTTTTCCTCGTAAACTACAATGACTTAGAGACCTAGCTCGTAATCTCCCACGTCTAAATCCCTAGAATTGTTAGTTTTCGGCTTTCTGGTTCTTTCACCTGTTTTTCTGCCAGAACCAACATTTTTGTTTAAAATTTCATTTTCTTTTTTATTTGCTCTATCTATCTCTTTTCTCTGCTTTTCTTCATTCTCAATATTTAGGTTTAATTTGACAGCTTTCGAAATTTTAATTTTTTCTGTTTTCTTGCCACCAGATTCTGCATTTTTCTTGATTCCTGATGTCAGGTGCTTTTTTTCGTTTTCGTCAAGCTTTGGTTTTTTTCCTGCTTCCTTTTTATTTTTTTTTTCAACTTCTACTCTTCTCTCGTACTATATGAAATCATCAACAACATCTATATTTCTGGGAAAATAAAATGTATTTATAAATGGCGTTGGAAACTTTGGAGGAGCAACAAAATAGGGTTTAACAGAATTTATGAGAGATTGATTTTCAAAATAGGTTCAGAAATTATGAAAATATTGCATTCACATCTTTCAATGTACTTTTTGGTAAACCATATATTTCGGATGCTTTATAGGCAGACATGCCAGTTTTCATATGTGAATATTTTTTTTGCATTTGCTTAATCTTCTTAGTTCTGACCATGATTCTAGAAAAAAAATCAAGTGTGAATAATTGAGTCGTTTAAAATCCTGCAACAGTACTATTTGAGCTGAATAATGATTTATTTTTTAAATTATTTTTGCTGTTATCTATTACATCAACATACTGTAAATATTGTTGTATATTTGAATATATTTTTTTTATAAATTGTTTACTAGTTATTAATTACTAATAATATTAAAAGAATTTATAAAGCTACTTCAAATGTAGCTGTAATTCGGCACCAAAATTTTAAAGCAAAACTAACATTTTACATTCTATTTATTTGGTAACGTCAAATTTTATAGTATAATCCGTGATCGGAGCAGTAGCCACTTTCTGTCCCTTGCTGTTGCGTAAAGAACCATGGTCTGAACTGTATGTGCCATGTAGTTGATTAAGTTAATAAAACTATTTCATGAAATTTTATTATTTTATTTTAACAAGAGTTATTTATAAGTATATTATTGAGATAATTTTTTCTATGTAGAACATGGTCATGGTGGAACTCCTTGATTTCTTAACGTATATGCTATATGTTTACTAAAGGATTTTGATATTTAATTAAGAATAAAATTAGTATTAAAATATTAGTAATTAGTCCAGTTGTCAGAGATTTGACGTTTAAAAATTATACACACAATCTGATTTTTTCTGACAATGTCAATTTTTAAACCCCAAAAAATTTACAAAAAAGTTGACCAGTCGTAACCCCCGGCTTCTTCCTAAATCTAAAACCTAAAACCGTCCTCGCAGTCGGAAAAATCGATTTACCAAGAATCTCTACACAGTAAAAAAATATGTTTTATGTAAAAAATGTAGCTAAGATAAGTCTAAACAAAAATGTTAATAAACACTTTTTTCGTAGAATAAACCGTTCTCTCAGAAACAACGCTTGCAGTGACCGACGATGTTAAAAGTGAGTTAGGCGCGTGAAATCAATTTTAAATAAAATTTGTATCAACTCAACGGTAAAAATCCGATAATCCTTGGTCAGAGTGTCTTATCGACAAAAATAAATTCGCTTTAAATGTAAAGAGTACAGGTTTTGTATGCAATATTTGTATTTTGCTGAAAATAAAGTCAGTTTCTATAAATATGTTCAATAAATAAAGGATGCGCGGTTTTTGTTATTTTTTACGATTCTCATGAAATCAATAAAATTTACTTTACAGACTTTTATTGACCGACCGTACTGGAATTTCCCTTGTTAGAGCTAAGTCTTTGAGATTTATAACATGAAATTTCGATTTTGAAATTTGACAACAAATATGAGAGATTTGAAATATGCCTGAAAACCGCAGATTTTAAACTTTCACGTCATGGGAAATTAAACAAATTTTATTTTTTGTTACTTGGTGAAAAATTTTTCTAATAATTTAATTTTGTCTGATTCATTTATATTGACAATTCTTTTTCTTCTTCTTCTTCTTATTCTTTTTTTTATATATGTAGATATTACTCTGTCTGTTTTTCAATGTGCCTCCAGTAAGTTGTTCCATCGTTTTCGTGGTCTTCCTACTGATCTTGTTCCTATTGGGGAAGCGTCTCTTGCCGTCTTTACTACTTTATTTGTTGTCATTCGGCTTATATGATCGTTTCATTCTACTTTTCTATTTCTTACCCAGTTTTTGATGTTCCTCACCTTGCATCTACGTCGTATATCTGTACTTCTAGCTCTGCCCCATAGTGTCTTACCATCAATTTTTCTAAGTGTTTTCATCTCTCCTGTTTCTAACACTCTGTTGTTCTTCTCAGGTCTTGTTTCTGCCGCGTATATCATTATTGGTCTGATGACTGTTTTGTAAATTCTGCCTTTCGTTTCTTTCCCGATATTTTTATTTCTTCATATTGTTTCATTTAGGCAGCCTCCGGCTCTGTTTGCTCTATTTACTTGATCTTTTACTTTAGTTTCGAGCTTTCCGTAGCTAGATAATGTGATGCCTAGATATTTAAACTTCATAACTTGTTCTATTATCTGACCTTCCAGTTCCAATTTACATCTTAGTGAATTTGCTATTGTAACCATGCATGTCTTTTTGTCTTTTTTGGGGACATTAACATGTTAAATTTTATACTAACTTGGTGTAGCATATGTTGTAAATCATCTTCACTTTAAGAGAGTAGTATTGCGGAGTCTGCATAGCAGATTATTTTAAGTTGTTTTTCTCCCATTTAGTATCCTTTTTTAGCTCTTACTTTTTTATTGTTTTATTTATAATCAGGTTGAACAATAGAGGACTCACACCATGGTGTTTTCTTTTTTGATATGTTAGTGTTCGTTACTTTCCACGCTCCAAGTGATTCTGTTGCTGCGTTAATTATATTATTTTTGAAATTTTCCCAGCTTTCCTTGATGTTATAGTTTTCTAATATTTTATTCCCAGCGATTTTCTCTCATATTTTTTTCCTGTATAAGTATTACGTGGATTCCGTATTTAGTCCTTCAACTTTGATTTTTGTTTGTGTTGGCGCCGCTCTCTTGGGCGGAAAGTATTTCAGAATGATTCTTATTTTACATAATACTAGGCTATGGTCGCTACCTACATCTGCTGAGTAGAGGCATCTTACGTCGATTATTTTCGATGGATGTATATCTCTGTTGGGTATAACAAAATCTATCATAGATCTTTGTCCATGGGTGTTATTAAATGTATATTTGTGTTAGTCTTTGTGGTGAACAAATGTGTTGAGCAATTCATATATTATACATTTTAAAGTAGACGACTTTAAAATAATATTGCCAATATTGCTGAGAGCGTTCCTGGGACGACTTTATTATAATATAGTTTTTTCAATTATATGAAATTAACTTTAACTTAAAAATAGCCGTCAGAAAAAAATCATAGCATGTGATTCGTCTTTAAAAAGATAACCACATGCAATGGCGAAAATAAAATTTTTCTGTTAGTAATTCCATAGTTAATCATGAGGAAAAACAAGAAGAAAGAAACCTCATCTCATAATACTATACCGACATGGTTAGTACTTGGTCTTACATTAAATTTAGTTTACTCTCAATAAATACCAATCTCTGAGTTTATATGTACCTTATTTAAAAACATAAATTTTCTATATACTATATTATTTATCTATGACATAAATGATATATCCTCGATATGTTACAGATTTACTAATAGCGGTATTGTCCTTTTATTGACTTCCTCTTTTTTTATTTTATTTTTCTCTTTTTACCATCTTTTTCTCTTAGGACTATACTTAAATCATTACATTGAACCGTATGTTCATTTTCCCATGCGTATTTACATATTATTTGATATCTATCAACTTTTCTATCTATCTTACTTTCTTATCTATCTATTTTTAATATAAGATTGATGTTCACTTATTCTAATATTTAATGGTCTTCATTTTGGTCTAGCAATGGGCTCTAGTTTACTTTCATTATTAGTCGATATCTTTATGGAAGTTTTTGAAACAAATATTATTTCTAAACAAAATTTAAAATATGGCTTCTTGGATCCGAGTTGTTGGACACATTGCTGAATGATAAAAACGAGAAAGAAGAGTCACTGGAAAAGGAATATAATAACACACTACCTTTCTTGGACCTTTTAATATCTAAGAACGATACTGGATATGAGATCCAGGTGTATAGAAAACCAACACACATCAACAGATATCTAAATTACAAATCAAATTACAACATCAATAATAAAAAGAGAATTATTAAATCCTTAGAAGAGAGAGCCAAAATTACTTTTTCTTTAGGTGCCGTCCTCTTAGCGAAGGTTGGCGATGACCTCTGCAAAATCTTCCCTATTTTTGGCTTTCCTTATTAAACTTTGAAAGTCTAATCCTATCCAATCTTTGATGTTGCGCAGCCAGGTCATTTGTCATCTACCCGGGTCGCGTCTGCCTTCTATTTTTCCTTCTATAATAAGCTGAACGAAATTATACCTGTCGTGTCTAAATATGTGTCCAAGATAAGACGTTTTACGTTTCTTGATAATTTCTGTGAGTTCACGTACTCTATTCATACTTAAAACTTCTTCATTTCTAACGCGGTCGGTCCATGGAATTTTCAGCATACGACGAAATACCCACATCTCAAAGCTCTCTAAACGTCGTAACGAGCTGACTGTTAACGTTCAAGCTTCCACGCCGTGTAATGGTACACTATATACATAACACTTTATCATGCGGTATCGTAGGGGCAAATCAAGATTACGGGTAGTGAGTAACTGTCGCATCTTTAAGAATGTGTTTCTTGCCTGTTCTATTCTACATTTAACCTCTTGTTCTTGGTCTAAAGTTTCATGTATCCAACAGCCTAGATACTTAAACTTTTTCACCTGTTCAACTAGATTGTTGTTGACTAGTATGTTTATAACTGGTGTGTGTTTTTTTGAAATTACCATTGTTTTGGTTTTTTTTACATTCACCTTAAGGCCGTATAGTTCTCCTTCTCGCACAATTTTGGTTAACAGAATTTGTAGTTCTTCTTTACTGCTAGCAGTCAGTACTGTATCATCGGCATACCTGATATTGTTCACGATTTTTCCATTGACTTTTATTCCTTCTTGTGCTTCATCTAGAGCATGTGCAAAGATGTCCTCTGAGTACAAGTTGAATAATAATGGTGATAGTATAAACCTTGTCTAACTCCTCTTTGGATGTTTATGGTTTCAGTATCACCCATTTCAGTTCTGACAAAGGCGTCTTAGTTCCAGTAGAGTTCACGTATTGTATTAATGTCGTTTGGATCCAGGTTCTTTTTTTGCAAGCATTCTATTAGCTGATCGTGTTTGACTTTGTCAAAAGCCTTTTCATAATCTATAAAGCACAAGTAGACATCTTTTTGTTGATCCCGACACTTTTGCATGAGAACAATGAAACTGAACAAAGCTTCTCGAGTTGCCATACCGTTTCGAAAGCCATGAAATTGTTCCGGACCCATATCTTCTTCGCATTACTTGTTCTAACGAAAATTCGTTCTTAGCTTCTAAAGCAGCGATGTGTTAAAAATTTAGGGATACAGGTACTACCGTAATTTCTTTAAATATTTTTTCACAAAAACGCATTAGGTAGTTTTTTTCGCATAATATTGATGATAGTCTAACCTTAGTATAACATTTTAGAACAAAAAATAAATAGTGGGGACCAAAAACATCATACGTTTCTGAGACGGTGTGATAGTGTAAACGTTTAATATGTCATTACTTAAGGGTTAAGGACTATACAACATTATTTTTCAATATTACTCTAACGTCTTTTTCTTTCCTTATCTCTTACATTTTAACTGCTAAATTTTAACTTTAATCCTTGTTTAAATTATACATACATATCACGAATAATATTAAATTATACTGACTTTTAAATCCAAAAAACCTTTTATTCATGAGCGTAAAAATTACCTTTCGAATTAAATAAAAATTAAAATGCAAACATTTGCTCCTAATAGCGTAAAATAAAGTTAATATGTATGCAACGACCTCAGTTAGTAATATAAAATTTTATTACACTTAGTAATGGCTGGTATAAGACCATTGATTTGTAAGGTTGGACATTGAATAATAAACAAATACTTTATGTACGGTACACGTCTCTTCTTTTTATAGACATATAAGGAATGCTAATTTGAGAAAATCAGAGATATAAAACGTATTTTTCTAACACTAATTCTTGCATATTTATTTTATTGGGATTTCCGTCCAAGTAAATATGTATATTTAACATGTTATACTATTATTATAGGTTATACGTTTACAGGAGATTAGTATACCTATCAAATTTTATTGTTAATACACTTACAGGAAAGAATTTAAATTTTCGGAGATGAGTGATGTGTCTATCAGTTATTTTTTATATTGAGTAGAACGATATTGGTGGATTCGTATGGGAAGATTAAAGAAAAATAAAAAAACTATAAAAGCAGGAAAAAATTCAAGGACTTTTCAGGGTCGAAAGACCCGTATGGTAAGATAAACTCGAGAAAGATCCCGAAATCAGAAATGAAGAAGTGATGCAAGTCAAAATAGCCAAGAGTATTGAACAATAAACTTAGCTATACATTGTTCACATAAATGCTTCTTTTCAAATTGATAGAACTTAAGTTAAATAAGAAGCCTTTAATGATTGGTATGAGCTCGATGAGTCATACAAATGTCGAAACAGTATGTCTTAATAATATTTATAAGCTTCTACAACATTGGTAGTACTTCTACCAACAGGTCTTATTAATACGTTCTCGCCTTAAGTCCCTGACTGGTATGTTCATTGCATGTTGCACCCTGCCATCTTTTCTTCTTCTTGATGTGCCTATCCGTTACGAATGTTGGCGATCATCATGGCAATCTTTATCTTATCTGCAGCAGCGCGGAAAAGCTACACAGATGTTGTATTGAACCAGATTCTGAGGTTCTTTAACCAAAATGTTTTTCTTCTTCGTGGACCTCGTTTTCCAAATATTTTTCCTTGCAGGATGGCTTGAAAGAGAGCATATCTGGATTCATTTCGCATAATATGTCCGAAGAACTGTAACTTACGAGATTTGATGGTGGTCAGTACCTCTCGGTTCTTATTCATTCTTCTGAGGACCTCCTCATTTGTGACTCGGTCAGTCCACGGGATCTTAAGCATTCTCCGATATAGCCACATCTCAAATGCTTCCAGTTTTCTGCACATATCTTTGTTCAAGGTCCACGATTCAACACCATAAAAAAGGACAGAGAAGACGTAACATCGCAGCATTCTTACTTTTATATCAAGAGAGAGGGGTCTCATCTAGTTAGGTATATCGAAATTGGGTGGCAATAGTGTACTATACTGATACTTTTTGTAGATCTATTGCGCTTCTTTTTAACCTTAAAGCTTCCCTCCTTCTTGTCTGTCTGCCCTTCTTAATAAAATTATATAGCTTTGACAGAGATATCTTTATACGCCTAGTGGTTTTGGTTTTTTTACAGCAATGCTAGACTTTGAACGCCCTTTTCTGATCACCCAAATAGAATTGACAAACAGTCTTTTCTGTTGGGCCTGTATGATTTAAATGTTTTGAGCCTACAGCCTCCAAATAGCAGTTTATCTATTGTCGAAATAACTCTTTGGATGTCGCTTAGTAGGTCTACTATTAATTTGACTAAATTTTTATCCATAACTTTTTAGTCTGCCTTTATCCTGGTATATTTTTAAAAAGTACTCTGAAAAACTCTTTTTAGAGTGCTTTAATGTCGAACAAAGATACTTTGAATACTAAGAAAATCTAGTGCATACTCGTTCTTGGGTAAGTTAATCGCCCTGTCCGTTTACCTGGGTGTCCCTGTATTCTGGTACTAAAAATAGCGATGTTAGTGCAGTTTTTGTCCCAAAAAAACATAAATTATGTCAAGAAGTAAAAGTTACAATGGATTCCGGAGCATCTTTAAGCAAATCACATAGTGTATCTGCCTCTAAAGATGTTGGTGATTTGCCGATTAGCTCACAAACAGGGTCAGATAATATCCATTCAAATTTATAAAATGTAGACAATTATTGAATACGTATTCTTATAGTCTTTTAAGAATTTCGACATTGATAAAAAAGATACAGGAGTAAGGGCTCAAATCTATGAAGATTATATAATTAGGGACCCCTATAGTTTTTTTAAGTTATTTGTTTGTGACGAAGTGATTACTCTCATGGTTAACGAAACCAATCTCTATGGCGAGCAGTGTTTGACGAAAGAAGGACTGACACAAAAATCGCGCATCAAAGAGTGAACTCCAAATGATCATCTGGAAATGGAAAGGTTTATTGGTATCCTAGTATGGATGGGCTTATGTAAGTTGCCTACTATACTATCGTATTGGAACAAATTATTATTATATCAAAATGAAATGAGCCATCTTATTTCGAGGAACGGTTTTGAGTTATTGCTAAGTAAATGGCATTTTAGCGATAATAATATAGCGATAATGCTTTTGCAGACGACAGACTTCGCAAAATTACTCCCCTCCTTAAAGTTTTTTTTTAACTTTAAAAAAGTGTTAACGCCTGGTAAAAAAGTGTAAATTGACAAGACCATGGGACCATTTCGTGGTCGACTACGATTTAGGCAATACATAAAAAATAAAAAGCACAAGTTACAAGCACAGATATCGGGGCAACTAGACGGTCTACAATATCTTTAGTGCTAGTGCTTTGTCTAAAAGGTCCATCTGGCTGCTGACCAACATAAACCTCCATATTTACAAGGTAGTATGTACATTCATCTACCAAAGCGTGTACTTTTATACCGTACCGTACCGTACTTATGTGTCAAATTTGTCCAGTTTCAATCTGTCTGCCCTGTTCTTTTTATGATCAAACCGAAGGCATGAAATTAAAAACTCGAATCTTCTTTGACTCATTGTACACCGAAATATGTCCATACCTGTGCCATCCACATTCCATAGCTCACACAGACGACGATGATTATTTCTAAATGCACCGGCTACGTATAAGAGACCAAGTGCAGTTTTTATTTCTGAAGGATTTGTTTTTCCAAAGTGATTTGAATCTTTCCATTTTTCAGTCTTTTCTCTTATTCTTTCATTAGTGCATGTAACAATGTCAACAATCATTTGTTCAGATATAAATAACTGAAAACATTCAATGGGAGTTCTGACGTATTTAGCATAAGTTTTAACACCAGGTAGATATATTATAGGGTTTTCAGATCTTGTTCCAACGTTTTTGTTCGGTACAGCTTTCAGCCATTTACTTCCAATTTTTCCTAAAAAGTGGGCACTTACATTTGGACTTCCATCTTCATCTGAGTTGTCTGTGATATCTGGAACGTCAACATCTTGAAGTTGGTGAGGATAGTCACTATTTTCACTAACATTGTCTATTTCTTTACTTACTTCCGAACCACTCTTGTCAATACATTCGTCAATGTCATCTTCATCCCATAAGGCCTGAAGGCGTACTTGTTCTCCTTCGTAATTCATTTTAGCTTAAACTAATAAAAAAATATGTTAAAATCCATAATAAGTATTGTTCACTTACCGTACTTACTTATTTATAGGAGTAAAATAAAATAAAAATAATTCTGAAGAATGTACAAAATCCGACACGTGGGGTCTGACCGCTTTCAATCCAAATATACTTGGCGAAACTAAACAGATGACTAAAAACTATGTCATTGCATAGATGGATATACAGTAGAAAGCTATCTAGCCGCTGTTGCCACTACATGCAAAATTTCAGTATGTTTTAGGCGCTTCAGTATTGTTGGGGTGTACTACACCCCACCTGTCGGATCCCGGCTAAACATCAGTGTACATAAAAGATTATGTAAATAGAAATTATCCAAAGTAATATACAGAAAATAGTATGAATAGACAAAGTATACAAAGTAAAAAATATGTCTATGCTGTAGAACGATTATGTTCTGTCTATTTATTACTCTGACAAAAAATGTTTAAATCACTGTAAGGCGTCTTATCCTTAATAAGTTTGAATTCGATCAGACCTATAATTTACCGACTGCAGCTAAAGACGCATTAGTGCACCACATCCATCGAGAATAACCAAAACTAATACACGAATCCATTTATTTCATTTAGACGATATCTGATCCCAAATAAATAATTAATTATCAGTAAAACGAAAGTCATCATTCAAAATTCCTTTCTTTGCTTGCATTAAAGTATAAGGAATTATAATTTCCAGTCAGGTATTATCTTTATGGTATTAATTACAAAATGAGTGGGTGTGGGATTTAAAAACATCACACATGGCTTATTATTATTTATGAATCGGTAGTTGATGTCACTTCTAATTAATTATTCCGATACAAGAACACCTTGGCTCCGATAAAAATCTGTTTTCTCAAAATCCCTCGATGAACCAGTAGTCGATACAATTTGTGGTATAAAAAATATTAGTAGAGTGGATTTCCAGCAAAATATGGTTTATACTTAATACAGATTACTTCATCAATGTTTAAGTTATTCTAAAACAAATTTGTTTTGTTTTTTTTTCTCTTGTAGCCATTAGTTGTTCACTGCAGACAATTGGCTTATTGTACATTTTTCATAAATTATTATATAAAGTTTTTATGACTTTATCAGATCTGCTATATATGACCTATCCGTTAAAACCTTATGGACCTAATATTCGGCCACTATATCTTGTAGCATAGCAGCAAGTTATGAACGTTTTCCACACTGAAAGTTAAAGTCAATTTTATAAAAAAAAGGATATTATGGATAAAGGAGTTATGTTTATATGTAACTTGCCTCCTAGTTAGCTGCTATCTATCTTATATCATTTAGCCGATATAAAGTAGTAGAAGGGGATATATTGCAGAAAATATCAAGGCTATATTGAAAAAAGTTATAAACCCATAATTTCTTCACCTATTCAAAAACGATGTGTCTAAAGAATGAAGGGGTTATGAGTACATATACAACAAGTACAAATAACCAACGAAGACATCAGGAGAAGAACCGGAGTGACTGACATCATCGAGAAGATAGCCAGACTAAAATGGAGATGGGCAGGACACATAGCCAGAATGACAGATGGGCGATGGACAAAGAGGTTATTGGAATGGAGGCCAAGGGAAGACAAGAGAAGCGTCGGTCGACCACCTACAAGATGGACTGACAATTTAAGAAGAGTCAATAAAAACTGGATGAGAGCGGTGCAAGATAGACGGGGTTGGAAACATGAGGAAGAGGCCTATGTTCAGCAGTGGACTCTTGAGGCTGGATGATGATGAACCCCTTCTTAAGCGAACAAGACTTACTGCATGTGCAATAATATTGAAGAAGGAGTTAAGTATTTACATAACACCTTTATTCGTTTAGTAACCCAACCATTGTGAGGTGGGCGTCATATCCACATGACAACATCTCACATGACAAAACATAAACCTAACCTTGAAATTCATTCGAAAGATGAACATCAGTCTTAAGTTTTCATTAAAATTAAAGAATGGTGCATACAATAAAAAACGCCTTACAAGTATTCTTTATATAAGGGTACCTGACACATTTGACATATCATTTGTGTTCGTATTTCTTTTTTTTTGGTAGGACAAACCGTACAACGACGATGAGATTTTCCTATGATTGCTAAATGATCTTTCACATTCATCCTATGCTTTGTTCTCTTTGACGGTCTTCCTACGCCCTAGAACAATGGTGCTTTCACTGGAAAATGGCAGTAAATCCAAAGAAGAAGCAGTGATCATTGAGAAGACATGCGAAGTACTAGCCAAACAACTAGAGATTTGAGACTCCCAACGGGTGGTCAAATGAAGCAAAGTACTTCGGGGTCACCATGGACAAGGTACTTACGTTCATATCTCATCACATCTTCCACAAAAACAGTACAGAAGGCAACAATGGTACAAGCCAGTATCAGTAACCTGGCTGGAAGAAGAATCACATTTGCATTCAGAACAAACACAAGGTTTATCAACAGCATCATACGCATCTCTCGCATAAGAAGAGACTTGCATAATAACAGAAATAAAATCAAAGCTGTTAACAATGAAGCACTGCAAAATGTAGTAAATGTCGCTCGATACGTAGCGGAAAGGTTCATTTTTAGAAACACCCAACACATCAGAATATTTGACCAGATGGATAGTAAAGTAAAAACAAAATTCGCTGAAATATTTGATCATCCCAACTATATCGTGCTAGAGCTTATAAGGTGACCAAAACAGCAACGCCCGACTAACTTGAGAAGACTGACGCTGTTCAGAACGTCACGGGGAGAAGACGTCAGAAGTCTTGTTACTAAAAACTCCCACAGAGTGAGAGAGATTATAAAAAGCATAATTATGATAAATGCCTCTCGTAATGTATCATCATGCGATGAAGGGTGTTATGGAAGAGGGCCTGGAGAGTATTGGAGCTTGGATGATTGTTCTTAAGCTACCAGGACCAATACTGCTCACTCCAATGAACTGTATGCCCACGTCAAAGATTACTAATACATGTGACTCCAAAAATTAGTAAAGTAAAAAGTAATTGAAAGTAACAATAAGCAGGAATTTAAAATTAAAATATGATATTAAACTTAACAACTGAAATTTACAGTGGAAAAATGGACAAAAATCAAGGTAAAGATGTTTCTTAAACTTTTTAAGTATACTTTTTTACACAGAGACTTAAATATTATATTCCACCTTTTTGCTTATATGTTAGCTATATTTTAATATAACATATTGCAGAATAAAGTTCTTTTGCACTTTCTATCTGTGACACTTGGTGTGGAACTTTTGCACCAAAGGTAAGTAATTTAGTTAAACTCCAACAGGAAGTTATGGGCCCTATATAAAAACCAACAACTTTCTTTGAGGTAGTTGAAAAGTAAAAATTTCTCTATGCTTAAAACTTGCTTTAGGAGCCTCAGGTCACTCAAAATTTTATATTCACTATAAAGAACCGAAGAACATCTTCAGTCGATTTTTCCTCTAGTTCGCGTCTCCTGCACCTTAGTTTATTTAGTCTACCTATACTGTAGAGATTAATTAATCAACTGATCAGATTTCTATGGTTGTTTTTAGTACTATTTATTTTTTTTAATTAATTTCTATGGAATTTTCCTTGCAGACATCTTCATTTGTTATTGCGTCATGGATCCAGCCACTTTCTAATGTTATGACTTATGACATTTTTAGTGATACCAGCATAGTTCTTTGAGGTTAGAGAATTTTTCTAATGCAGCCTATTGATTTACTACCTTGAACACCTTCTTGGCTTGGCATTCACATAAGAAAATTAAATTTATTATCTAGAGTGCTACTTTGACACTATAAAACAATAATATTGGTGCAATATTAGACACTGATACGATATGACAGCTACAAAACTATTTCGACACCCTGACAGGTGCAAAACTATTTCGTGTAGAGAAATATTCCAAGAACTTGTGAACATCGTAATGGCCACAGACCGTTTGATCAGAGACACATAACGAAAAATAAGTGAAACTGTATTAAAGCAATGAATTTGGTAAGCAGATTATTTACAGTTAAGGCTTTTACTTCGTTAAGCTGCTATTTAACTTATGCTGTCAGGACCATCTTTTTTTGTCAATTTTTTTGGTGTACAAACCCAATTTTATAAACACATTTAATAAAAAAACACGGTTTATTTTCTTATAGCGTTTGAAATACCCAAAGATACAAAAAACAGTTACTTTTTAATATGTATATTTAAAAATCAATAATAAACTTGAACTATTTTTCCTAATTTTGGTTTAGATACTCACAGGCTGTAATATGCTCCAGACAAAGTTGGGTTTTACCGAATTTGCAAAAAAATCTAGTTTTACGCCTTTTACAATATTTGCAGTATCCTCTTTTGTTTGGTTGGGGATCTGGATGCTCTAAATCCGGAATTATAGTGCCCGCATATTTTCCAGCAATCTGGTGCAATCTTTATTTAACATCTCAGTTAAAACTCATTCTGCAATGTTTGTGTTTACCAACTTAAGTGCTAAGTTTTTTAAAAGATCTTTGCTGCAGGGTGCATCAGGATTATTGTGCCTAGTTATAACAAAATTACAGCCACATTTACCAGTCCATAAAATGTTAGCATTGTCCATCTTCTAGTTGCCCTGACTACATTATACGTTGAAGCCATTCTATCTGCCACATCTACTCAACTTTTTGTTAGGTTGTAGAAAGATATTATTTCTGGCTTTTGGGTATCAGTTAACGGATCGATGTTGTCAATATCGAGATACAAAGACGATACTAGTAGGACATGTTTAGATTTCTTAGGGATATAGCAAACTGCGGTGGCATTAATAAATGCATTTTTAAAAAATGGAGAACCACAGGATTCAGTTTTAGTTATTTGATGAATTATTTGCATCTTATTTCAGTGCTTAAACACTAGATGGAACTACATTGTGCATATTGTCAATAGTAATATAAACGGACGGATGATGTTTGTCAGTGCATTTAGCGGTATACCTCGAATGTATATATTTTTTTTCAATAAAAATGTGTATATATGCAGATTCTTAAAAGTTAATGCGAAAAATAGTTTTGCCTGGACTGACATGCCTCACCCGTGCAACGGAGGCTTAATAAAATGTAAAACAGGAAGTGCTCAATTTTAGTGCAATAACTGCTTCTAGATGTACTCTATGTGCCATATTTATCAAAATAACATTTACATAATTATTATTCGGCAATATGTTTGCACAAATTTGACGCAAAACATACAATCAAAAATATTTAATTGGATTTTGAAAATATGTACTCTCATTTTTACAGACGCTTCATCGTATTTCTTTTCCAGAACGAAACTTCCGCTGTACTATTCTAACAAGTTGTAGTTACAATGTCACCCAATTTATCAATTAAGAATCCAAGCACATAATCCGTCATTGGGCTACTGTTATTTTAATAATAATAATACTGTGTCACTTAACCGAATATATTGTATAATTGGTTTTGATAAGGGTATACAGTCGCACAGATAAACCAATCGCAATTCTAGTGGCCTTACGTGTTCAAAAATCGCTTGTACAATTGGGTTATCTTCTTAAGTGACAAATAATCACGACGATTCTCTTCACTCGCCTTCTTAATTAATTGGTTAATGTTAGTTGTGATTTTTATTGCTCCGACGGAAATTTTAATCAAAAATAAGTCTGTATATGATCATTACTTTAATTGTAATTCTAATTGGAAGATTGACGCATGAGAAACAACATTTGCATTACGGTTATTATTAGCTACGTTACAAAGTGCAAAGTGGGGCTAATACGCCTGCGACTTTTTTTAATGGTTAATTAGGATCCAATTAGGTATTAATATTTAAGCAGTATACAACATATGTAAATATAATGAATAATTTGGTGTTAGAATAACATTTTTATAAAAAACACTTTATTTATATATGGAGAATAAAGCAATCGCTTATAATCTAAAAAAATACTGGCTTAATTTAATTATATATATATATATATATATATATATATATATATATATATATATATATATATATATATATATATATATATATATATTATTACTAAGAAACTATAAACTTACTATTATAAACTATTAAAACGACCAATAGTCAGAAATACGTATATACAGATACCTTCCATCGATATACCTTTTTTGGTTTTCTGTTTTGCGAGACATGCCATTTCATTTTACTGTTAATATTCACTCGCATTATCCTTTTCTATTTGTTATATATATATATATATATATATATATATATATATATATATATATATATATATATATTATATAAAAATATACATATATACCTATATATCTACATCAATATAATGTCAAATAATTATTTTAAATATTTTTAATAAATAGTTATAAACAAGTGTCCCGAATATATAATAAACATATTTGTTAAAATTATCGAAATAGCTCTTAAAAAAATTTAGAACCCCATAAGTAAAAAAAGGTCAATGTCTTGTTGCGGTATTCTGTTTTATTCCATTGAAAGGCTCTCAAACATTTGCTGTCTTTATTGGACGCAATATTTTGTTGTAAAATGTGTCTGACCAATGTCTCATACCTGCTCAATTGGGTTTAAATCTGTAGATTGTGCAGGCCATAATAAAATCTCAATTTCACTAATCAATAATAATAAATATTACGGTAGCCTGTTAAATTTAGTAACTGTTTGAGATACACGAGATTAGTTCTTCCACCAAGAATGATGCTACCCCATACCATCATACTGCTGCCTTACTGTCTATTAAATTCTGAAACTCTGTAGTTATTCGGGTCCGATTCCCCCACTTTTTAAAGAGAGGGTACCCTTTCATTCTTGTGGTACTCGGTTTTGTTCTATTGTTTTTTGGATTAGTATTAATAGTTGTTTGATCAGATATGGTTCTCCGTACTTTAGATATTCGTTCGGTATTCTGTTCTCTTCTGGTGATTTTCTATTTTTTAGTTTCCTTAATGCTTCCTTTACCTTGCCCTCCTCAATGTTTATTTCTTCGTTTTTCGTCGTCGGTGGTCTGTCATAGTCAACTTTAAAATAAAGTGATTTAAAATAGTCTAACCTTGTTTCCTTCCGAATGTGTGTCCTGTTTATTAGTTCATTTATCTCTTTTCTTTACCCTCTAATCATTCTCCATATTTTTCTTCGTGTTTCATAGAAATAGTGTTGCATCTGTTAAACGAAGCTCTCCCATTGTTCCTTTTTTATCTCCGTGACTAAAGTATTCATTTTTTTTTCGGACTCGTTTATAATAGTTCTACGCTTGTTATGTTTTCTCAAAAGAACCTGTCTTTTTTTAATTGTATAGAGCTTTTCTTGGCTGCTAAGAATAAAATAAGAATAGTTATGAAGGCCATCAAAATTCGGTAATCAATTGGCAACAACAGAAAAAAGTTCTTAGCAAACAGAAGAACGTTAATGAAATATTACTTCATCTCAAATTAATACAACCGTAATATTTACAATTCAGAACAGTTCTTTTGATGCTTTTCACCAATTACAATCAGGTTATTGAGTCAATGAGCAACTGCATCATAAACTAAATTTCTAAACTATATGGTTTACTCTAAATTTTACCTATGATTGTACTTGCAGTTTTTATTAACTCATTCTACTATTTGATAATATACACCTAGTGAAACTAACATTGGAAATAAACTCGAATGTCTGTATCCTGGATATTTATACTAACTGTGAGTTATCAAGAAGCTGAATACTGAATAGTCTCTGAAAGTTGTCCAGATTTTAGTTTAAAAAATATGAAAAATAACCATAAACATCTCTTAAATCCGTTTGGTACAACTCCATAGCTGTAGTATTTAATCAACTTGTCTCTTTTATGATTATATAATAATCAATTTTGCGAGGTTTTAAACACAAATTATTTGTCCGAAACTGTAAACAAATAACTGTTTTTGGTTATTGTTGTTACGTCAATACAACCACAATAATATTGCAATATTTGATTCATCATATTAGCGGTATGCTCCATCATTTTCTGATGATAATTTAGTTACAGTTATTTAAATTACTTCATTTATATTGAATATGGTGATCTAGATTATAAGCAAGATATAAAAAAAATATATTACAGTTTGCAATATATATTTAGTTAATTTACTGAATGATAAAGAAATAATAATAATAAACGAAATAATAATTTACATAATTAGAGCGGCTATAGTTAAAGAATTTAAATACCTCTGCACAGTTTTAGGTAGGAAATACCCTGAGTGAACTGTTAAGTTAATGTTAAATTAGATTTTACAGGACGTCTTGTCTTATTCTACCAATTGTGTTTTTTTTTTTATTTAACGTCCCAAGATATTTACAATATGTAATATAATTAGTAAGATCTACAGTATATAATACAACATATGTATACAATGCTTGTAAAAGGTACGGACTGCAAATGAATCTCAAGAAAATGAAATCAATGATATTCTCAAAAAACCACAAAATGTAGATAACCTGATCAATAATACAACGATCGAAAGAGTAACAACATATAAATATTTAGGAACATAGCTAAAGGAAGATGGACATCAAACGAAAGAAATCAGATCTAGAATAGAAATGGCAAGAAACACGTTTATAAAATTGAAGAACTTACTTTGCAACCGTAACCTTAATCTAGAGATCTGCACAAGAATGCTACGTTATTACGTTTTTTCTACTTTACTATACGGCATGGAAGCGTGGACAATAAAACAGTCTGAAATCAAAAAATTAAACTCCTTTGAGATGTGGTGCTACAGGAGAATCCACAGAATATCGTGGACTAAAAAAGTAACTAATATAGAGGTGTTACAAAGAATGAAGAAAGAATGTGAAGTCATAAAAACTGTTAAAACTAGAAAGATTCAATACCTGGGTCATATAATGAGGGGCGAGAAGTACGTATTACTTAGGTTAATTAATTAGGTTAATTAGGTTAATTAATTAGGAAATTTAAGAAAGTGGTTCGGTTGCAGCTCATTAGAATTATTCAGAAGCGCGGCCAATAAAATTTAAATAGCGATGATCATTTCCAATCCCCGATAGGACAAGGAACCTGAAGAAGAAGAATATAATTACAATAAGTAAATTGTGTAACAATTTTAACAATATAAATAACATTAAAGAAAAAAGTCTTATAGAAAATTGTCCATTGACAAGTTCCTGTGTATTCTTGGCTCTGAAATAGTAGTCTTAGGGTTTGGTTGGGTTTCTGCTTCTATATTCTATTGGGCTTCTGCGACTATTTTATAGTTAACAGGTAGGGTAGGTTCTTTCGTTTGAGCCTTCGTCCGATTGGTTGTGTCATTAAATTTTGGGTTAGATTATTGGGGTGGTCTGTTAGTCTTTGGTCATATGGTTGGCGGAGTTTGGTGACTCTTTTGTTAACAGTTGTTATTTTGAGGGCTCGTGCGATCGTCTTTGGAACGTACGATGATGGGGTATTAGTTATCATTTGGAGGACTTTCGATTGGAATCTTTTAAAAATGTCAATACTGTTTAGAGATTACTGCTGTATCATCTGCATGAGTTGCTGTTGTGACTTCTGGTGACGTAGGTAAGTCCGCAGTGAATATCAGGTACAGCACTAGTCCGAGAACACTGCCTTGAGGGCTCCAGCCATAATTGGGTAAAGTCCGGTAAACTCCTTGTGATGTTTTACAATGCAATCGCGGTCTTGCAGATAGGACCTTAAGATTTAGAAGTCATTTTTTGATTTTTTATAAAAGGAAGGGATTTTTTGATTTTTTATAAAAGGCGATTATATCGTTCTTTCTAAAATACCTAGGATATGTCCAAGAAGATTCTGGAGCACTATTTTCTGTTTTCCAGTAATTGATTATACCCTGAGGACTTGTTGGGGTTTAATTTGGCGTAAATAATATTATTTACTGCATTCAATATGAATTTTTTTAGAGGATTTTTACATTGATGAGAAGATTTAGTTTAGTACTCTGAATTGTTCCACGTTTGTGGTTTTGTTAGTTAATGTAGCACATGGTGTTCTGTAAAGGATTTCTAAATTTATTTATATTAAAACAGCAGAATGGTCAGAAGACAGATCAAAACAAGAAGAAGCTCTCAAGTGGCTGTTTGGTAAACGCACGATAACACCAAAATTTACCAGATCTGGTATTTTATTTCTGTCGGTGGGCCAGTAGGTATGTCTAGTGTATGTTTACTGTTGTAGTCTACGCCTGTCAAGAATCTGTTTTCAAGAGATCTAAAGAACTGTGTGAATTGTTGTTTGTTAATATTATGTCATGGTAGGCAGTAGATGTCTGTTATTGTTATTGGCCCTTTTCAATCTTCAATGGATATGCTGATGGCTTGCAAATAATTTTTAGTGGTTTTGCCATGCTCCTGATGCTTAATTGATTTCTTGATTAGGACTGCAGATCCGCCGTGTGCCGTACCGTCTGGATGATAGGTGCTGTATATTACATAATTAGGACATTTGAAATAACTGCGGCTGGTAAAGTAGGTTTCAGTTTTAGCATTATATAAATGTTATTGTGGATTATAAAGGCTTTGACCTCTTGGGCATGTTGGGCTAGCCTGTTGGTATTCCATAGTGCTACTTTAAGAAACTTAATCATTTGGACAGTATAGCGATCAATGTAGTCCCTTTGTAATTGTAACTGGATATCTGATTTTAAATTTAATTAATTTAATCAGTACAGTACATACATTAGAACCTTTAGAGTACTTAGCGATTTCTTGTCAATCTTATGCAGTTAAGGTAGCGAAACAGCCGAGTATGGTTCTACTGACATTTCTTTACTTAAAATAATCCTCTGAGGTATACCCTATATGAAACAAAAAATGATACGGTAGCTTTTTCAACCATTTGGAATAGTTCCAATTTGTAGGCACCCTATACGGGATTCATAATTAAAAGAGTTTTGATATATAACAAAAAAAAATACGGGCGAAAAGAAAATCTTGAAAGACGTTCTATAAGAATATTTTAGATATCTTTTAACTCTTTTCAAAGATCTGGCACAAAAATCAAGGCTACATAAAACACTCTATGGCACCTGTACTGAATCTAAAAAGACTAAGGTAGAGTTCTTATAATAGAACCGCTTCCCAGAATCAACAATTATTGATGGGCTCTATTTAAATCTCCAAGGGAAGGACGGAATATTTTCTACTTTACTACACAAAAGAGTTGGACTTTTATTGCCCATATTACAAAGAACTCTAGATTTGGCATAGCACTAGGCTATATACCAGACTTGCATTACTGTCAGGGTAGTGTACATACACAAGATAGGACAATAAGACAACACCGTATCTAAATTCTACAGATTGGTCAGTCTTACATAATGTCTGTTGAAACCAATAAAAAAACTCTTGATAGACATACTAAGGAGGAGACATTGACGAATTATGCTCTTAATCGTAACCAGAAAGCCTGTTAATAAAGTAAATTAACAGAAGCAGCTGTGAACGAGACAGTTCAAAAAATTCATCACTTAATTTAATAATGAAGATATTGTGTTAACCATTTTTCTAGATAACGAAAATGCATTTCGTATCATACTACCAAATTATCATTATGTTACACTAGCGTAAGCAACTGCATCAAATCAATATTCCAAAATAGGCAATTCTAACAAACCTACCAGGAGAGAAAGTTGTGGACAAAACAAATAAGGGAAGCGCACAAGGGAAGTGCTATCTCCCCTTTCACTCCTGGTAGATGACGTGATCTTGCTCCTTGACACACAGGAAGTAGAAATGCAGAATTATTCGGATAATCCAGTAATTGTAGTAAGCAGCAAATAGGAAAATGTTCTATACAACTGGCTCCTGAACATTAAATATCCTTACTAGGAGATGCAACAGTGAAAAACTCTCTGTTAATTTTGGCAAAACAGCACTAGTCAGTTTCAAAAAACGACGAAATCTAGATAGTACATCTATAAAAAGAAGAATATAAAGAATATATCGCTCTTTATAAAAAAACTGTAAAAGAGGTGAATGAAGTCAAATATCTAGGAGTAATATCTAAAAAGAATATGTGGAAAGTAATATCTGGAAAGAATATCTAAAAAAGTAAAGCTTTTCAAAAATCATAGAATGTGGAACCAAACAGATGCACTTACTATATAATGACTCTAACCAGACCTATGACTACGCACGAAGCACCAATAAGGTGGTCTCAATGCAAACAAAAGACTACTAGAGAAAAGTTGAATAAGCTTTAAGATCAAGTATGCTTAATATAATAACAGGCGCGATTTCGACTACCGCAACCACCTCCATAGAGGTCATACTTGACCCCCCTTTATTAAAAATATGGATGAAAAAGAAGATAAAAGTATGAGCATACAAAGGGCGGCTAAGACTCCAGGAAGCAGACCCAAAGGGTAACGGAATCAAATTTGGAAAGTTATTAAAATATCATGCAGTTGGAAATGGTACAGGATGCAATAAAATTTAAATATAATTTTAGAAAGCTGTTTACCATCGTCTTTCCAAGAAGATATAAATGAAAATCGAATTAGACAAATTTCATAATGGCATATCAATGTTGGTAACTAGAAAAGGCACTGGAATCAAATCGATGACTCACAAGTTAGTTTATAACTATCTACAGAATCTGATTCAGATCGTAAGAAGTAACAAAATTACTTTACCTAGGTGCCTGGACAGACTCGTATTAAAGGAAATAAAAAAGCGAATCTACTTACCAGGGGAGGAGTAAAAGAAACATTAACAGGTCCAGAACTTTTCGTTTGCATAACAGAAAGTACAGAAAAGAACGATATTGAACTGTGTGGAATGGATAAAACACGATAAAACGTAACCACTGGTACGAGTAACTGGATCTTAAATATTAAAAAGTTTTATCGATGAACCTTTTAATAAGAGATCCAAGAATCTACTAAATATACATAGAAATCATTTGCGAATTATCGTAAGTGTCTTAAGAGGACACTATTGTCAAAAGAGACTTTTTTATATGAATAAAATTGGACTGACAGAAAGTAAGAATTGCAGATTATTAAGGCTAAAGACGACAAAGTTGGATAAAATAAGGCTCAATATATTTTATCATTATCAAGTCAAGCGTTATGGCTTCGTCAAATTGTCACTAAATGCCACAATAGTTTGGTTAAAAAGAATATGCTGAAAGGACAACCTTAACCAGGGGATCAACTACAATAGACCTCTTAGGTCGAGTGGAAGGGTGGTTAAGCATTTTTACTCATTTTAAACCATAGACATATAATACAAATAGACTGAATGCTGCTCTACAGTCGCGTTATCTCTATCGCACTGGGGAAACGCGACTGTATTGTAGCACTCAGTCTATTTGTATTATATGTCTATGTTTTAAACCTAACCTAACATAACCTAACCTACTTAAAAATAATTTATTGATATGTTTTACATCATGAATAAATTATGAATTAAATTACAGTGTGCGAAAGAAAACTAACGCAAAGCAGTCCCTGTATCTCTTTCTATTGGACCAAGTTATCGACCACGTGACCTTCACAATGTTTTTTAGGTTACGTGGTCGATAAACCTGGCAAATTAGATAAAGATGCAAGGCTTGCCTTGCGTCAATTTTCTCTGTCGCACTGGGGAAACGCGACTGTATTGTAGCACTCAGTCTATTTGTATTATATGTCTATGTTTTAAACCTAACCTAACATAACCTAACCTACTTAAAAATAATTTATTGATATGTTTTACATCATGAATAAATTATGAATTAAATTACATACATACATATTATTTGAATTAAAAATACGAAATCATTTTTTTAAATTGAAAAGAAAGAAACAAAGTTTTAAGGCCGTAACAATAATACTAAAAGCGAAACTATGTAATTCATTAAGTCACTAAAACAATAAAATATTAGTGAAAACCTGCACGAAACCATTAGAAGGCTGAAATAAATAGAAAAACGCGTATTAAAAAAAGGAAGAAAAACAGTTCATTGAATACCCAAGATAGAGGGAACCATAAAAATAAACCAAAAGGTAAATGAATGGAAATATATTCTATTCATACCATTAAAAAAAAAAACTTTTTTAAAACACAATTTTTTTTTAATTAGGTACCTAAGGAACAAAAATTGATGATTAAAAATATTTACAGAACTTTTGTTTTATAACTATAAAACTATTTGACTGAATCCCGTTTAAAAAGTGCCATCTTGTATAAACAAAAAAAATACTGGAAAAGGAATTAGTGAAGCATAAGGAATCTAAATTAAGACTAGTAAACTTAAACATAAATTATATTCGAGTGTAAAATAATTATAAAAAATATCAAAAACTGATTATTTTGTGGTCACTTAAAAAGTAGATGATTTTATGGTTGATATAAAAACAGTACAATATTTAATCAGGTTGTCCAGCACCGGCTTTAATGAATCATTTATTATCATGATTTGAATTAACGTTTTTTATTTACAGGAAATCGCATCCATCAGGAATGTGGTGCATGCAATTTGTCATGGCACGAAAATGGTTTAAAAATATTAATATATATACATTATATTACAAGGAATGGGAAGATATGTTTACAATCTGTTTGGAGGTCAAGAGTATTTTTCTCTTCTTCTTTTTTCTTATTTGATTTATATCCTTTATAATATATTTAATAAATATAAACACAGTTTTAAAATGGACCACTAACTATTTTAGACAGCTTAATTTGCTAATGGACCTTTTCCAATTTTTGTTTTATAAGTTATGGATGTTTAACAGTTGTTTTACCTCCAAAGTTGCAATTGGTTGTGTAGCTTTGTAAGCACAACGCCGCAACGATCAGCGTTTTCATCTATTTTTGATTATTTGTCATTAAAAATATATAGTAATTTTCTAACTAAGAAGACTATAAGATTGTTTGTAAAAATGTTATGTGTAAGTTTTGATGAATTAAGTGAATCCAAATTTATCAAAGACTATTTGAAGCAGTTACTGTCAGGCTTGAAATAGTGATACCATGAGAAGACTTCGACCAATCAGTCAAAATATGTAGATTCTAAAGTAGAGATTTTGTAGTAAGGCACAATTTTTCAATGGTTTTTAGTTAAGAGGCTTTGGATGATTTGGTTAACATATAAAGAATATTAGATATACAGATAGCGCCGTGATACTGACAGATAGTGTGCGATAACGTGCACTTTTTTATTTTGAACATTATTTTTTACAATTTCCGACTCAACGTTTCGAACTGCATCAGATATGTTTTGACTTACTCTTGCATCACCTTTATATATATATATATATATATATATATATATATATATATATATATATATATATATATATATATATATATATAAATAATTCTCAGTCCAATTTAATTTTCGGTAAGCATCATTTAAAATACTTACAGTTGTAGTAAGTTCTAGTTCATCGTCATTCTCATTGTCGAAAACATTGGACACCTGTTAGTTTTCTTTAAAATCACTAAATAATCGCTAAGTTTTTACACAGAAGTAAAAAACTTCCTCAAAAATCATCCTCAATGACTTCTTTTGGTACTTGTAGGTCGATGACAATGGTTGTAAATGTTAATACTTAAAGAGCAACTTGCTTCCTTGCTCGACTTGAACACATGGTTCTTGTCAGTTAAAACGACACAGGCCAGCTGGGTTGGTCATTATAATTTAAATTTAAATATATAAACCATATATTGATGTCTCCACTGCAATTTAAGTGTTAGCTACAAGTACCAAAAAAAGGCACTGAGAATGATCTGAGCTAGATCGAAAATGTTATGCATCTATAAATTATGGACGACAGTTTTAACAAGTTTTAATTAAATGTTTTTATACCAATGTACAAATTTTAAAGTTTTTTACTTCTGTATAAGTTTTTTAACTATGGTATACAGCTAACTACTGGGATTTTCCCATTAATTTTTTAGCTAAGTTTTCTTCACGATTTTCCGTCAATAAATCTGCACCTACCTTTAGGTTATTTAAAAAAATTTCAACTCAGTGGCAAATCATCTTCCAAGTCTTGTAGCTCTAGATATTCCACACCTTTTATTTCATTACTACCGTTTTATAAAAAATCGCACCTAATAAAACGCTTTTTAATTGTTTTGGTTGAAACTTTTCTCCATGCTGCCAAAATCCAAATTCAGGCGTAAGAAATCGTTATGGACTTCTTCACTTCAGCGGTTGGTAAAGAACATTCTATAGATGATAACATTCTTATTAAAAACTTTCCATATATGGATTTAAAGTTTTTAAATATTCCTTGGTCTAACGGTTGACAATGTGCTGTATTAGGTGACAAAAATATTATCGATATTTATAATAAGAGAATTTTTCTTTTTTGACTTTGCGTTTTCTGTCGAATTCGTGCAACCAATCTGTCATGATATCTCTGGTCATCCAAGCCTTCTTGTTGTAGTACCAGTGGACTTGTAGTTTATCAACATAAAAGTTTTTAAAACATCAAGAATTTTTACTTTTACCAATCACCAAAGGCTTTTCTTTTTCCCCATTTAAATTTGCACACAATAATACAGTCAGCCTTTCCTTAGAGGATTTACCCCCAGTGCACTTTTCATTACGAAATGTAAAAGTTTACTTGGTAAGGCTCGATAATACAGACCAGTCTCGTCAGCGTTATAAATATCTTCAGGAATCATCATCATCATCATCCAAACCTTTTCTATCTACTACTGGACATAGGTCTCTCCCATTTTTCGCCACTCTTCATGGTTATGTGCTTCTTGTTGCCATTTCTTGGATATTCTTCAAATGTCGTCCATCCAGCGTGTTGGTGGTCGTCCTCTGCTTCGTTTGTCTTCTCGTGGGTGCCAGTCAATTAGTTTTCTGATCCATCTTGTGTCTTTCAGTCCCGCTATGTGACCTGCCCAATTCCATTTCAGCTTGGCTATACGTTCGACGACATCACTGATACCTGTTCTTTTCCTTAAGTCTTGATTCCTTATTTTGTCTTTTTTTGTCACGCTGAAAATTAATCTTTCCATGCGCCTTTGTGCCACTCGCAGTTTTAGTGCTGTTGTTTTTGTCAGCGTGAGAGTTTCTGCTCCGTATGTCATAATAGGAAGAACGCATTGGTCAAATGTCTTCCGTTTCATAGCTACCGGAATGTTGGTCTTAAAGATGTCTCTTAGTGAACCATACGTCGCCCAAGCCAGTGTTATTCGTCGTTGAAATTCGCAGGTCTGGTTGTCCTTGCCTATTCTGATTTCATGACCAAGATATATGTACTTTTCTGTCAGTTCTACCACTTGATTTTGGATGATTAGTTGTTCGCTGGGAACTAAATTTTTCATAAATTTGGTCTTACTGATGTTCATTTTTAGACCTATTGTTGTAGATACGTCTTCTAATTCTTGTACCATTTATTGTGCTTCACCCAGATCTTCGGTAATAAGTACTATGTCGTCGGCAAAACGCAGATGACTGAGCATTTTTCCACCTATTTTTATTCCTCTATTTTCCCACTTTAGCTTTTTAAAGGCGTATTCGAGGACCGTTATAAATAATTTAGGTGAGAGAGTGTCGCACTGTCTCACACCTCGCTTGATATGAATTTCTTTGGTGGTATCATGTAGTTTTACACGCATTGTGGCGTTTTGGTATAATGTTTGTACTAACTTTGTGAGCCGATAATCTATTCTACTATTGTTCAGAGCAGTTATAATGCTGTCTAATTCCACAGTGTCGAAGGCTTTGTAAAAGTCTACGAACATAAGTACCAGTGGTCTGTTATATTCTAGCGACTAGTGAAGAATATAATATCTGCAGGAATATAGCAACTCAATAAATTTGGCAAGTTTTCTTTGCCACTCTTACACGTCGTCAAAGTTAACTTTTAAAAGTTGCAGCTTCTTTAGAAATTGTTCTAAATTTAATGTTATATCTTAATCAAAACTTGTCAAGCCAACTATTGGAAGCTTTAAAATTCAAATTGAGTTCTTTCGCCGCCTCTAAAGCTCTTTTTTATTATCAATCCAGATAATGGATTGTTCTTACTTCTCACTCTACAAAATCAGTCGTACATTATAGAATTGATGGCATCACCTTCAATTTTAATCCTCTTTTTTTTAACATTTTCACTTTCACTATACCACTTTTTCAACTTTTTCTTCAAAATGTCGCAAACTTGAGTTTTTCCTATTTGAACCATTTCTGCCAAAATTCGTACACTATAATTATTTTTTTCAGATGCTTCTATCACCGATATTTTTTCTTCCCCACTTAAAAATTTTTTTATTCGAAGACGTTGTTACCATTAGATCAGAATATTGCAACTAAATTAGAAGTGTGTACAAAGGATGAATAAATTCTAAAATGGATTTTTTCAAATCAAACTTGATGTAACTAAAGTACCTAGTTTTATGACTATAATATACCTACTTATATTATTATATAATAATATTAACTATACCTATTTGAATTTCCGGAACCCCAATTTTAATCGCCTTTACCTGACTGTCCATTGTTGGCAGGTAAAGTTAAAATAACTTCTTAGAAAAACTGAAGGCAAATTTTGTCCGGAGTCTTTGTGAAGAGGGTCCGTTGTCCAGAGGTGTCTTTCTATTTACCCACATATCAAATGTTCTGTGACCTATAAACTGTCTGTTTAGCAGAGATTTCCGTTGTGGAGAGGTGTTGGTTAACAGAAGTTTTACTGTAATAAAATATTTTATTTAATTTGTTTTAGGGACAGTAACTCTCTCTCGGCAAACTAAGAGTTCAAATAACTGAAGTCAGACAAAAAATTTATTTAAAAATTCCTTTATAAAAGGTATATATTAAAACACCCTATCGGTCTACATCAAGGAACGTTTTCCGATTTATTATTCCACCATCAGTGTTATCCTAAAAGTATAACCACTTTAATTAAAGCAAACATGAAATTTAAAATTTTGGCCAAGGTTAATACATAAATTACTGTTGTAATTTAAACATCCTAATATATAAAATCAAATAATGTAACTCAAATTTAATTTAAGAACATTTAAATGGTTTCACCCAAGTATTTAGTGGCTCAAAACATGTACATACAGTAAGTATTAACCACATTTTTGTATTAACCTTGGTCAAAATTTTAAATTTCATTTTTGCTTTAATTAAAGTGGTTATACTTTTAGGATAACACTGACGTTGGAATATTAATTCCGAAAACGTTCTGTGACGTAGCCCGATAGGGTATTTTAATATATACCTTTTATAAAGGAATTTTTAAATAAATTTTTTGTGATACATGGTATACAGTCAGCTACAGGAATTTAGTTTTCTTTGTGAAGTTAGACAACTTTAAATCTTATAATATTGGAATAAAACATTTTATTTAACCTTCCGCTACCGGAGGGGGGTACAGATTGTACCCCAAATTCGATTTTTCATGAATAATTTTTAAAAATGTTGGAATTTTGTTTAACTGTTCTAGTTACTTCTTCATTGGGATGTGTAAAAGCATATCCAACCATTTGTTTTCAATTTGACATATTTTTACCTATGAAAAGTGCAGCACTGTGCTTGGGGTACAAGTTGTACCCCCTCCGTCAACCGCGGTACAGTTCATTGCGGTCGACGCCACTGACTAAACCAGACGTTTTGCGCACGGCACCAAATCTGTTGTTTGCAATAACACACAAATCAGTTCTATGGATGACTTAGTGCTAACATACCGTTTTAGTTTATCCATTTGTGATTACACGATTTACCGATATGTCGAAAAAAATAAAGTTAGACCTTCGGAAAGAACAGGATCGTGAAACTGCAGTGCAGTGGTTAGAGGAAAGTGATGATGATTACCTTTCTGAAAGAGATAGTTTATCGGATGATTCAGAATTAGATGATAATTTAGAAGTAGAGGAATATGAGCCTGAAATTCTGCAGGTAATTTTTATTTTTGTTTTATGTACGATATTTCTATCTTGAGTTTATTATATTTTAGCCATCTTAGAGCGACAGTAATGATTCTGATAAACCAGTTTTGGGGGCAGTAGATTCCACATTTATTTCCAAGAATGGTACAGTTTGGAAAAATCGTCCTTTACGACAAACTAGATGTCGCACAAAAAACTTGCTCGAAAAACCAGGGCTTACAGAAAAATCTAAAAATGTCGCTAAAATTAGTGATTGCTTCAAATTATTTGTAGATGAGAAAATTGTAGAGATCATCGTCAAATGTACAAACCAGAAAGCGGAGAAATACTTTCAGGATTGGAATGGAAAAAATCCTAATAAAACAAGAACCTGGTTGCCCACTGATTCAGTGGAAATTTATGCGGTCTTGGGACTCTTGATTACGGCGGGTGCGCTAAAAGCCAATAGGGAACCAGTGCACTTTTTGTGGTGTCGAAACCCTTTGTACAGTCGATCTATTTTTCCGGCTGCCATGTCACGCGACCGATTTCTAGATTTAATTTCACTTATGCGATTCGATGATTTGAACACTAGAGAAGAACGTAGAAGTTCTGACAAACTAGCAGCTTTTAGGGAAGTGTTTACAAAGTTTGTAGAACACTGTAAAGAAAGTTTTAAGTGCCACTCTCATCTAACTGTTGATGAACAACTTGTAAGTTTTAGAGGTAAGTGTCCATTTAGAGTCTACATTAAATCAAAACCAGCCAAGTATGGCATCAAAATATGGGCTCTAGTTGATGCAACAATCACCTATGCTGCTAACCTTCAGATTTATACTGGAAAAGATAGTATCAAACCAGAAAAAGACCACGGCAAAAGAGTAGTACTTGATTTGGTCTCATTTCTATTTCATTGACAAATAACATTATGTGGAACACTTCGAAAAAACAAGCAGGATATCCCTCCAGCCCTACTACCCAATATTTCTAGACAAGAAAAGTCCTCAGTGTTTGCCTTCACTGACGAAATAACACTGGCGTCTGATGTTCCTAAAAAGAATAAGGCAGTAATTTTATTGAGTGCAGAACATAACGACGATAAAATTAGCGGAGAAGAGACGGACTATAAGCCAGACATAATCTTGCATTACAATTCTACAAAAGGTGCCGTAGATACTATGGATAAGATGGCAAATGAATATTCTTTTAAAAGAGCCTCTAAGAGATGGCCATTTGTTTTGATTCAAAATCTTCTAGACATTGCAGGTCTGAATGCATACGTACTGTGGACGACAAAGAATTCCATTCGTGCGTATAAAGCTTCTCACAGACGCAGAGAATTTTTACTAAACCTGGGTCAAGAACTTATAAAGCCCCATGTCGATAGGCGACTACAAAGTCCACAAAAATTCCATAAGCGAATTATAAACGCGATGTACGAATTATGCCCACCGCCACCAAGGGAGAATCACGAAAACGACGCCACCATCTTGAAATCCTCAGGGCGATGTTTACTTAGTCCACGCAAGAGGGACCGCAAAAGCAGAAAAACGTGCAATTCTTGTAAATTCTTTGTTTGTGCTGAACATCAAACAACCACAACAATTCAAACAATAATATGTACAAAATGTAAAGCTAATCAAAAAAACGATAATTAATTTTTTCAAGACACCATATATTTTTTTATTGTTACTTATATTCAATAAAAAATACTTGCATTTGTTTTAATTATGTTTTAACTAAAATTATTGCATTATGTTAATATTTAATTTATAAAAATGCATGGGGTACATAATGTACCCCCTCCGTCAACTACAAAACAACTCGACCCTTCGGTAGCGAAAGGTTAATTTGCTTAGGTACGACTAAATTAACAATAACTACGACTAAAAAAATATCTTACATATTTTACTTAAGTTGTTATATTTATTATCTTAAAATCATTGCTGAAGCCGGTCCTACAATTACAGGGATCTGGTAAAGTTACATTAGCATTAAACTAATAAAGTATATGAATCCCGTGAGAAACTGCAACGTGACTGAAACAATAACACGTATTTTAATAAGCATCTTTTTCTTTGTTAAAGTAACTTGTTACTCGTTGCTTCTCCTTCTATATCGGTAGCCATCCTGCCTAGCCTACCATAACTTACCGTAATCGTTAACCACAATATACCACAACAAATTATATCAGAATAAATTAAGTTTAAAAATTTTCATGCTATTATTTGTGTAATGAAAACCGACTTGAAATACGCAATCAATTGTCCGCGTGATATATTGAAGAGAAAACAATAGGATCTGGAGATAACGCAGTAAGAAATACTATTATTATCGTTAGTGTAACCAAAGACTGTTTATTTGCAATTCCTTGGTTATTGTATTTTAATAAATTTTAGGAAAGAATGGCAATACTTAATTTTAGAACAAACAATTTATGTTTTTAACAAATATTACGCCAATACGTTATCAAATCTGTCGTTAATAATAAAGTGAATAGTAGCAATTTATTTATTCTGTTATATTAACAGATTGTCATTAAGATCAATAATTTAAGTAACTCATTCTGGTTTAGTTGTTTACCGAAAGGAAAAGAAAAAGCTTTAAAAAATAATTTAGTAATGTGTAATCCATGCTTTTAAGAGATTTATTAGTATTTTATACGTTAAGAATGGAAAGTATCCTATTGCTGTTTACACACACATTTTTTAAAAACGATAAGGATCCTTTCGGCCAGAAATGCAAATATCACGACCGAGCAATATTTGCTGGGACGTTTATTATTATCTATTGTTATTAACGCAACAGCCGATACGTATTATTTTTAAATCTCATTTATCGTTACATAAACTAACAGAATAATTAGCAAGCCATTTATCAAATCCTTATATCCTACACACCAAGAAAATTATTAGAACCAAAAGATACAGAACAAACTGAAATAAAAAAAAGAAACGGGATACCACCTCGAGAAATCATTTAAAATATGAAAGTCTATCAACACTACAAAAATAGATTGGACGAAAATATAAAGCAATATGTACACGCAGCAACGTATTCTAAAGCAATTAGACTATACGACACAGATAAAAAACAATGGAAACCCTATTGGTGGATCAGGAAATCGAAACTAAACTCCGGGATAAGAGACAAAAGTACCTAAAATATCTAAATATAAAGAACATGGACCACATGATAGCATAAAAAGCAGCCTAAGCATAAGTCGGGAAAAAATAACTAAGAAAAAAACTAAAATTGGTAAAAAATCGCAACAAGATTAATAAATACATAATGGGCAGAAGAAGCATTGAATGCTAAAAATTAATCAAAAACGTACGAAAAGAAAAAGGTAGACAAATCATATCACCAATAACAACACTAAAAATGAAAACAAAACACTTTACTAACAAATATTTAGTAGTAATTACTATTTTAATGGGAATAAGCCACAATTAAAGGTTAAAATAAGTTTATTGACATTTTAATTTCCATTTCGGAAATTGTTTTCAAAATACAAACTTTTATAAATTAAACAAATTTTGTTTTTTGTTACTGAATGAAAAATTCTTTTAATAATTTAATTTTATCTGACTCATTTATATTGACAATTCAGACGCATATTATAGATTTTAAAGTAGACGACTTTAAAATGATACTGCCAATATTGCTGAGTTGCGTTTCTAGGACGACTCAATTTTAAGATAGTTCATTCAATTAGATTTTTTTTTTTACTAAAGACACAGAAGTGTACTTACATTAAAATCTAGTCAGTAAGACCAATTATCAATTTGTTTCTAACTTAAATTACTAATGAAGTCTTAAAATTAGGTGTCTATTCACTAGTATCTTTCCTATTATTTCTAATAACTAGCATTAAATTTAGCATGCATACTCGCACAACACTTTACTCTGCTTTTCACTCACTCATTATACCAGTTTAAAAGGCTTTGTTCTTTTGAGCCTTCTCTCTAGGTTCGTATTGTCGAGGAGCTGGATAGCCTCGACGTTTACATGATGATGGAGTCGTTGTTCATGGCTCCCTGCAAATTTCTTGATTATCTGATTGACGTCTTCCATCTTGAGGTCAGGGTGAAGGTCGTTGTTCCTAACGTACCAAGGCGCATCTACGATGTTCCTCAGCACTTTATTCTGGAATATCTGGATTACTTTGATGTTACTAGGCTTGGCACAGCCCCAGAGTTGGCAGCCATAGGTCCATACTGGTCTCAGTATTTGTTTATAGATTAGAAGTTTATTATTTATGGATAGAGAGAAATGTCTTCCCATTAACCAATACATTTTCTTGTAGCGGATGCCTAGTTCTTCTCTTTTCTTCTTCACGTGAGCTTTCCAGCGAAGTTTCTCATCAAGAGTTATCCCCAAGCACTTTGCTGATGTTGCAATAGGCACTTGGACATCATTTATTCTAATTGGAATATTATTAATTCTCTTATTGGTAAAATTTATATGGACTGATTTATTCTCATTCAGCTTAATTTTCCATTTTTTAGTCCATTCATGGATTTTATTTATTGAATTTTGTAGTTTTTATGTAGCTTCTTCGACGGTGTCACTTACCGCTAAGACAGCAGTGTCATCTGCGAAGGTAGCTATGGTGTCGTCTTCTAGTTCAGGTATATCACACGTGTATATTAGGTATAGGACTGGACCCAATACACTCTCTTGTGGAACACCTGCTTCAGTATCCTTGAGATCAGTATATGCATCTTCTTGTTTAACTCTAAAATGTCTGTTCGCTAGATATGATTGTAATATATTTGAATATTGTTTAGGCATGAATGATTTAAGTTTATGTATCAAACCCTTATGCCAGACTTTATCAAACGCCTGTGCCACATCTAGGAAGGTTGCAGAACAGACTTTTCTTTTCTCTAATGATCGTTCAATTATAGCAGTTATTCTATGCACCTGGTCAATTGTCGAATGCTTATTTCTAAATCCAAATTGATGATCTGGAATTATTTTCTTTTCTTCAATTATTGGTAGGATTCTTCGCAGGAGGAGTTTTTTAAACACCTTGGACATCACAGGTAGGAGTGATATTGGTTTATATGATGTCACCTCATTGGGGGGTTTCCCAGGCTTTGGTATCATGATCACCTCAGCTATCTTCCATAAATCTGGAACATATTGTAGCCTAAAGGCAGCATTTATTAAATTTGTTAATTTTACGATAGCTTTTCTTGGTAGATTTTTTAGCAGTCTTCCGGTAATGAGGTCATACCTGGTGCTTTATTTGGGTCGATTTGTTCTTTAATTAACTCAGCTACTTCTTTTGGGGAAGTTGGCTTGATATTCTCATCTATTTGCTTTGGTTCGGGCCACTCCTGGTCATCGTCTTGGTCATCTTGCAACTTAAATGTGTTCTCTAGATGAGTGGCAAATCTCTCTGCCTTCTGCTGATTATTTCTGACCCAACTACCGTCTTCCAGTTTTATTGGAGGAGAATGTAATATTGGCCTTTTAATTCTTTTTGTAGCTTTCCAAAGTGAGTACTCTGTGCTGCTGTCGTTTGTTAACTCTTCCAGATAAGATTTAATAGATTCATTCTTAATTTTCTGGATTTCTCTTTTAAGTTGCTGGCTGGCATTGTTTAGGTTAGTTTTGTCTCGAGGGGCTCTCGTTTGCTGCCATTTTCTTCTTAGTTTTCTTTTTTCTTTTATTAATTCACGAATTTCTTTAGGGTAGTTATTCCCTTTAACTTTTGTTTTCAGTATGGGAGTGCAATTCGATTAGATGAAATCAACTTTATCTTGAGAATATATATGTCAGAAAAATCATAGCATGTGATTCGTCTTTAAAATAAAAACCATATGCCATAATGACAGTAAAATTCTCCTGTTAGTGATTCCATAATAAATTATGAGGAAAAAACCAGAAAAAAATCTCATAATACTATCCCTACATGGTAAGTATTTGGTCTTATATTTAGTTTACTCTCAATAAACACCAAAGTTTGATTTTATATGTATGTTATTTAGAAGACATAAATGATATATCCTCAATGTGTTACTGATTTACCAATAGTGGTATTTTCCATTTATTAACTTTCTCTTTTAATATGGTTAACCAGATCCTATTGCATCCTATTGCACATAACAATTGTGAACATATGTCTATTTCTGTTGCTTCTGTCTTCCTTTTATATAAAACATATTTAATATTTGAGGTGTTATGTAAAATCTGTTGTGTTGAGATGATATACATTTGCGAGATCTACCGATAGAAAGATCTACTGCAATAAAGACTTTAGATTTAAACTTAGAGTAAGAGCTTTAAGATGTTACATGTTTTCGATGCTATAATATGGACTTGAAAACAGGATACTGAAGGGGGCTGCAGACTAATCCTTAGAATAGCATGGGCACAGAAGAAAACAAACAGGAATTATTGCGAGAAATGGGCAAACAATACGACATAATAAATACAATAAAATAAGATATTTACAATATACGAGACACGTAATAAGTTGACAGCAATTTAAAATGCTAAGATTGATAAAATAGGGAAAGAAAAGAGGAGGAAGGATTATAGAAACAAGGAGAGTATCATCGTTGAAAAATTTAAGTGACTGGTTTAGATGCAATTCAATAGAGCTTTTCAGAGCAGCGGTAGATAAAGTAAAGATAGTGACGATGACATCCAACCTTCGATTGGGAGACGGCACTTAAAGGAAAAGAATTAAGTCTGTAAAGTAAAATTTGCAGATTTTATTTATGGTCAATAATAAAATCTAGATGATCTGTTTAGCATACCGTTTGCAGCAATGTTGATTTTGATTAATATTTTTTTAACCTTGACATATTAAAAAAAAATTGGTAAGTAAACGAATTGCAATAAGTATTTATCCATTATGACTTATTACAATGTTTAAAAACTCGTTATTAATACCTATATTTTTTATAAAATTTCACCGATATAACACACCTTCTAAAAGGTGTCTACAAAATAAATAGGTTCTTCATTAATGTCTCGAGATAATTTATCGGAATCCGACGTTGAAAACGTTCATACCTTCGAGTTGAATAGTCATTTTTTGTGTCGAGTTCAGACGATCATTAGTCAATATGTCCGATAGTCTGACTACAATTATGATTTTGTTATGCAAACAACCGGGGGTCAGAGCACAATGAGATACGTGATCTGTTTCCACTGACTTTAGAATATATGGCGATTAGTATAAGTTGTATTAATTTATGTTAAAATATTTATAATTATAATTAATGGATTTTGGTGTGTGCCCATATGAAACAAATTTCTGTCTATTTTAGACTTTAAATCAATAACTAAAATAAGACCAGCAAAATGAGATAAATATTTTAAAAATTATGCCAAAGGAATAGACAAAATCAAACATATATTACTATTTAAATGGGAATAAGCCACAATTAAAGGTTAAAGTACGTTTATTGATGTTTCAATTTCCACTCCGGAAATCGTTATATTTTTATATTTAAGAACGATTTCCGAAGTGGAAATTGAAACGTCAATAAACGTACTTTAACCTTTAATTGTGGCTTATTCCCATTTAAATAGTAATTACTTTAAAATGCCACAAGAAAATAGCTTTAGAACAGTATTAAGAAAATAAAACATAGTAGTATGTCGAATATTCTTTAAAGAAAAGGTTATCTTATATATTAAAACGCTAAGCCCTTTTCTTGTCCACCACTTTACCCAAAAACCATATTAGATAATTAAAATATTTTTTTCGGAATATTATTAGTATTACGTATGAGATTGTCAAGATATACTTTTGGTACAAAAATTCACTTCCGGTTTTGAGATGACCGGAAGTTAAAATTTACTTTAAGTTTTAGACCCCACAATGTATATATGGATCGAAAGGTCTCGTCGAGGCGAATCTAAATATGTACTTCCGGTTGCGATCCGACACCGGAACGCGCATAAAACGTCAAGATAGAGCAAATCTGACACCGGATTCGTGATCAGCATGCAAAATTAACTGCTAAATGATATCCATGTCGACATTTGATGAACTAAAAATTGCAGTCCGGTTTTGAGGTCGACTTCCGGTTTCGTTTTTATTAGTCAAATCAATAGATAATTCAACGTAGAGTTCAAAAATGTAAGTTCACGAAATTATCATTTATAGTTTTTGAGTTATTGATAAAAATATTTTTACTTCCGGTCATTGTATATATTGTATATTTTTCTCGCAAAATAAAAATTTAATTTAAAAAACTCGATGTCGAGTTGGTCCGCCAGTGACTATTAAAATTCTAAACTAGGAATTAATCTATGTACTAAGCTCTGTTTTTAATACGTACTCTGAAATTACAGACCAGAACGCACTTGAATTTTCAGATGGTGATATTCAAGTTAATAAAACATTGTTTAATAAATTTAGATATTATGATAAAACAGTTATATTTGCAGACAGTTTTGAGGGCTTGAAGTGATTTTTTAACAAGATAACAGCAAAAGAAGATATATTGGTTAACAAAATATTGACCAAATATAACCAAATAAAAACCCGAGCATCAACTGCGAACGTGATGTAGGTCCTACAGTTATGCCATTAACTGTAGATTTATGGTATTTGTAATACCAGAACCGTGTACCTAGTATACATAGCATAAAGTGAAAAATGTTGGTTAAATGATGACCCAGAAATTTGGCGAACTATAGAGGATTGTAGCTTTGATACAGTAAGGGCACTGCCATTCCTGACAACATGTCGTTCCAATATTTGAATGAATACTAAACAAAATAATATAGTCTACAAGAGGTTATAAGTGACTATTTTGACTTCTAATATAATAATGAAGAGAGAAGGAGCAGAGAGTCAACCCAGATCGCACCTGGGTATACCCGGACCAAATAAAAGTCCTTAGCGGAAAACTCCCACATATATCTACACTCAACCAATGGGCTAAAATCGACAGATGTACAACAGACAAACTCCAGAGAAGAAAAAAATCTTCATTCCCATTTTGAGAAGACGCTTGCGGTTTCAGGCGAGAATTTAACAAAATGTTTACTTGCGTCAGTCCTGATGTATTATGAAGGTTTTTAAGGGTTTTTTTTGTTGGTGCACAAAAGATTTCTGGATATGGAAAATATGAATTTTCTTCGTTTCTTCTTGCTTCCTTAACTTAGCTTAGCAATTTCCTGTTCTATCTGGTACCCACATTAACATTATCTTGTAGTTTACTGCTGGAAACTGATTGACACTGAAAATGATTAAATGCAAAAAAAAATTTTAAAATCTTCGAAAATATACCGAAGAGGGAAATATATGAAGCTGAATAGGAGATACCTATATTTATAATATGAGTAAGTAAGCAGCTATAAACAGATCAATTTTATTAATTTTATGAATAGCTTTTTCATTTTGTTGTCCTAGTCTTTGATCTTTTATTCACTTTCTCTATTTCTCTTTCTCTCACTTTCTATTTTCCTTTAAAAAGTGATAATAGGAAACATTTACTAAAATCGTGTGTAAATTAACGTATCGTATTTGAATCAAAGTTTTAAATGTTTTTAAAAATTGCTTTACGATTTGATCAATAGTACAACCGAATATTTTATACGAAAGATACAATCTTTCGATCTCTGATCCATTATCACAGTTGAAAATTCAATATGACAACAAAATTAAAGATCTAATAACAAACGGACCCTATACAAAATTAACAAAGGATCCAACGAAGCATTTGGAAAGCAGAGTATATAGAACCTTATTGAAGTTTAAATATTATTTAACAAATTATTAAAGAATTTTAATTACATCTCATTTCAGTAAGACACCTCATGTTTATAAAGTACCGAAAGTTCATAAAACTGATATACCACTTAGAACTATTTGTAGTACCATAAATTCTACTCGTAGTGAACTGCCAAAATTTTTATTAAATGTAATACAACTATTTGCAAATAAAAATGACACATTTATAAGAAATACACAATTTTTTTTAAATAAATTATCGAATATTGAATTTAATTCAAATAATATTTTAGTAAATTTTGAGATGAATAATTTATTTACAAATCTGCCATTAGATAATACTTTAAATATAATCAAAACAGAGTTAGACAATGATGCTACATTGGCAATTAGAACAAGACTAAATATATCAGCTTTAATGGAGGGATTAACATTATGTACTGATAATACCTATTTTTAACTAATGAATTTTATAAACAAAATGTTGGTCTAGCAATAGGCTCTAGTTTAACTCCATTATTAGCCGATGTATTTATGGAAGATTTTGACACAAATATTATTTCTAAATAAAATTTAAAACCCAAAGTAT
This sequence comes from Diabrotica undecimpunctata, assembly GCF_040954645.1. Classification (NCBI taxonomy): domain Eukaryota; kingdom Metazoa; phylum Arthropoda; class Insecta; order Coleoptera; family Chrysomelidae; genus Diabrotica; species Diabrotica undecimpunctata. The sequence continues at coordinate 52,598,522 of NC_092808.1, forward strand.
GGTGGAGATATGTAGACGATGTATTCTCAATATATAAACAAGAGACAATAACATTTACCATGAAAAAGGAATCTGGAACCTTTCCTGCATGTTTTAATCTTTAAGAACAATGCTGAATATGATACTCAGGTGATAGATAGATAGATAGATAGAACGTTTATTGACCACTTTACATAAAGTTTGAAGTCCGTATAAAAAATACAATAAAAGATATAATAATGTAAACTTAAAATTAACTTAACCATATTGGCTAAAGTAATATACATATGTAAGTATTAGCAGAAGAATTAAAATTAAAAATTTAAGATAAAAAAATCTCTAACCAAAAAAAAAAACAAACCTAAACTGTCACATAAAAAATCTTTGAAATATGGAAGTAACAAAAATGTGCAAATAATTAAGAATATTCCCGAATCGATGACTAAATAAACTAATACATAAAACTTAGTACATTTTAATAGCAATAATACAATGTGATATGTAGATAGTAAATCGACAGTATTCTGACCAAACTGGGTACACGTTATAAAGGTGTATTGAGGTATTCTGTCTTTGAGTAAAAACAATATGTTAAAAAATGCTTTCTGATCCTATTTTTAAACAGTGGTGGAGACAGAATTTTTATTTCGTTAGGCAGATAGTTATACAAGTGAATATCAATTGAATTCTTTGTGCTCTTTGATAGTCTGAATCGTTGTGACCTAATTAAATCCCTCGATCTTGTTAGATGATCATGTAATTGGGAGTTTATAGTAAACTTATTTTTATTATCGTGAATTTCCAACAGTGTTGCATACATATAAAGCGAAGGTAGAGGCATAATACCCATGTTCAAAAATAATGGTGTACAATGATCCCTTAAATCCGCTCCAGCAAGTATCCTCACCACCTTCTTTTGTAATTTAAATATTCTGTCGGCATGACCAGAGTTGCCCCAAACAGCTATTCCATATTGTATATGACTATGAAACAATGAAAAGTAACACATTTTAAGGGTACTTTTAGGTACCAAATAAACCAGGTTACGCATTACAAATATTGTTCTGGCGAGTTTAGAACTTAAGTTGTCTATATGGATGCCCCAATCTAAGTTGTCATCCATAAAAATCCCTAACAATTTGATGCTATATCCAAAAATGTGTCTTCGATCTGAACTGAAAACTATATTTTGATTTTTATCCTCGTTTAGTTTTAGTTTATTATGTGTAAACCAGTTTTTAATTTTAAGCACATCGTTTCCTATTTTGTTATTTAAATTATATTGATTCTGGTCGGTACTAATAACGGTTGTATCATCTGCAAAACATATACACCTTAAGGGGTGGGTATAATGAAATATATCGTTGAGATATAGAAGAAAAAATGTAGGTCCTAATATAGACCCTTGGGGAACTCCATGTTCAACATTGTGAAAATTGGAGTAGTTATTATTTAAAAAAACGGCCTGTTTTCTGTTTATTAAATACGATCGAAATAAGTTAAGAGCATTTCCCCTTATGCCATATTTGTGCATTTTGTCTAAAAGTAAAGTGTGTGAGACACAATCAAAAGCCTTAGATAAGTCACACAATGTTAAAGACACGAAGTGACCTCTCTCTAGGCCATCAACTACTTCCCTTACAATTTCCTGAATTGCTTGAGTAGTGCTGCATTTTTTTCTGAAACCATATTGATTACAATGAAGTATTTTGTACTTTTCTATGTACTCTATTAAGCGGTTATTCAAAATACTTTCAAAAATTTTACCAAGAATGGGAATAATAGAAATAGGGCGATAATTTTCAATTTCTTCTGGAGATCCTTTTTTGAGTAGCGGTAACACTTTTGTTACTTTTAATACATCGGGAAATATTCCTTCGATAAGGCAAAGATTATAAAGTATGACCAGTTTATCAATAATAATATCCAGAGTTTCTATCACTAATTGTTTGTTTAAGAAGTAAAAATCAGTGCATTTTGAGTTTTTCAAGCTGTATAATGTATTCCTAACTTCAGTATCACTAACAGGTGTTAAAAACAACGAGTGGCAAGGGGAGTATATTCCCTCCAAAAAATTCATGGCATCATTTTCATCTGTCTCATCTAACGAGTTCAATATATTTCCCGCTACCGAAGTAAAGTAATTATTAAACTCGTTTGATGAAATATTACATGAAGTTACTTTTTTATTTTGAGTTTTATTCCTATGATAATTGATGACTTTCCAAGAATCTCGAGATATATTATCAGATTTTAAGAAAAACTGCTCATATGCCAGTTTTTTCTTTATTGATATTGTTAATTGATAGTGTTTTTTGAATTGATTATACAGGTGTATAAAATACCAACACACACCAGTAGATATCTAAATCACAAATCAAATCACAACATCAATATTAAAATAGTAATCATTAAATCCTTATACGGTAAAGCCAAAATTACTTATTCTAACGAAAATTCTTTCTTAGATGAGAAATATTTGTTTACATTTTACACCCATATCCTGTCCCCCAGACTTTCTAAGCAACACATTATCCACATAAATAAAGACCAATGATCTGCCCTTAAAGTTCAGCTGTTATCTGATTCAGCAAGAACGATAATAAATACTGGCTTAACACAGAATCCTGAAGCCCCATTTTTACATAAAATTTGGCAGTTTACCAGTATTCGTTCTAGTTATTACTATCTCACAAAGTTTTGCACCGCTCTCACACATTTAGCTGGAACTCATTTCCTACTTAACGTCCACCACAGTAGGTTTCTGGTAATTTTGTCATGTCTTCTCAAGATTAATAAATACTATATGCAAGTCTTTCTCTTTCACTATAAGTTTTTCCATTAGCTGTCTTATAATAAAAATTCCCCACTTAAATTTGCAGAATTTTACACTAAATTTTGTTTTGGTGTGTTCTGTTGTTTATTTTTTATTTTTTTTTATTTATTTATGCCTCAACCTCATAGGGTCATTGGCGTTGTACAATTTAAAATTTTACAATTTATTTAGTACATTTATGGAATATAAGTATTATGTCAAATTTTTCATATCAGTTCCGTTACTTAATAAATATTGTCTGTAAGGTATTTTGTAATTTATATTGAAGTCTCCCCATGCAATATAAAGGACACTCCATTAAAATATGGCGAACACTGAGCACAATGTCACATACGTAGCACACTGTGGTTTTAATTCACTCTCCAGTAGATGTTTATGGGTGATGGTGGTGTGACCTATTCTAACACGAGATAGGATGGTTTGATGTATACGCTTATTTGGGGTTGATTTCCAAGGTAATATAGAATGTTTTACTTCTCGTAGTTTAGATGTTGACTGATTCTACTTGGTCTGCCAATCATTGATTATTAAGTTCTTTGATTATAGGTTTTATATCTAGATGTGGAATGCTTCTGATTTCTACAGCTTGCGGACTCGAGATTGTTAGTTTTGCCAAGGAATCTACTTCTTCATTATCATCAATTCCGATATGGAAAGGAATCCATACAAAGTTGACATTTATGTTTATAGTTTGCAGTTGTAAACTATAAACAAACTTATAAACAACTTTATAAGTAGTAGACTTTGATGGCTAGGATATAAGTTATTTAGTGCAATAACAGAACTTAGGGAATCCGTAATAATGACAGGGTTTTTGATACTATTTTCTACCACAAAATTTATTGCATTGAGAATAGCGGTTAACTCGGCTGCGTAAATGGATGTTAATTTAAAGTTTCATTCATATTTTTTTTATTAGACATAAGTGCTGCTCCCACTCCATCTATTGTTTTAGAGGCATCGGTATATATAAGATTATGGTAACTGTATGTCATAAGTTCTTGGAGGACATATTGATATAATGCTTTGGGATGGTTATCTGCTTTTTTATATATGGAGAGTTTGGTATTGATAGATTGGATGGGAACAGTCCAAAGTGTTGTTCTGAAGCTATTTTCTTGTGACATTTTAAAGTAATTACTATTTAAATAGGAATAAGCCACAATTAAAGGTTAAAGTACGTTTATTGACGTTTCAATTTTCACTTCGGAAATCGTTCTCAAAATACAAACATTAGTAAATCAATTTACTAATGTTTGTATGATGGTTCGCATCCCAGAAAAATGCTGGGATGCGAACCATAAAAATTACATTTGACCAATTAGATAACAAAAAGAATCGTACAACACTGGCTGAGATTAGAAGAGCAATAGACTAAATAAAAAATAATAAACCAGCGGAATTTTAATAAATATCATCTGAACTGACTAAGCAAGGAAAAATATCATTAATGAAAGTAAACCATACATGGATAAAAAAAGAGTTAACTGATAAATGCAATACTTTACCATTACAAAAAAGGAAAAGACTAGTTGGAATACAGAAACTACCACAGAATCACACGTATGAACATAGCATACAATATACTGTCGAACATAATTCATGAAAGCTTAAGATCATTTGCAGAAAATATTATAGGCAAGTACAAATATGATTTCTAAATTCATAATAGATATTTTTTTGTTCTATTGTAAATTAAAAAAAAATTGAATGAAATATTAACAACCACAAAGTCTTCATAGATGTTAAAAGTGCATATGATAACATAAATCGCGGATATCTAATCCAAGCAATGCCAGAAGGAAAAATTTTGAGCCATATATATAAACAAGTAAAAGAAAATTGTGTGTGGAGAAGAAAATATACCTTTTAACTAAACTTGGCATATAGACATCTGGATAAGTATTCTTAAATAGACCAAGACCCAAAAAGGGTTGTATAACAAATGATGATGATAAAAAGACAATTACTTAAAACTCTATAGTTATTTAACAAATGAAACTTGTTGATTTATGACAAGTGTGAGATTCATTACATGAGAGACGCAAAGGTAACAATTAACTCAGTGACCCATAAACCATCACAACAAAATTATCTTTAAGAGCGTAGGCGCAAAATTTCGGGCCAATGCTTTTTAAATGCAATCATTTTTTTCAAATCCTGAAAAAACTAACGAATATTTTTGAAAAATTTAAACGCAGAATGAAAGATTAGATTATTACCGAGGGCCGAAAGTCCCTTAGAATAAACAGAAAGTTTTTTTGCATGAGATATTTGAAGTTAAAAATCACAATAAATTTTCTCTTTTTTTTTACCCCCGTAACTTATTAAAATAAACATTATAGAAATTTTCTGGGACTTTCGGCCCTCAGTAATAATGTATTCTTTCATTTTGCGTTTAAATTTTTCAAAAATACTTATTAGTTTTTTTAGGATTCGAAAAAAATGAATGCATTTAAAAAGCATTGGTCCGAAATTTTGCGCCTAGCTCTTTGTAAAAAGCATATAACTGCAAACTTGACAGATTTAATATTTAAAAATGTTTACTGAGTATATAAAAAGGTTTGTTAAATAAACCACTCAAAAATAACAATTCACATAGGTCAAATTAAAATAGGATTAATTATAATTGTGGTAGGTATCAAAAAAAAAAGTTTTTTGGTGTTTACCATCTTTCTTGAATAAGAAAGCATATATTGTTAGCACTCTATTCCTGATCATTTAAGGCTGTTGCTACCTTATAATTTTGATCCCGTTTCTTATGTATTATTATGTGTTTAATTTTTTACTTGATTAATTTAGCAAATCAAAAACATAACTTAGGTAATTGTTCTCAGGGTGAAAAATCTCCTTATATTAACCTATGTTGTGTGGGTCCAAAGATTTCCTAGTTGTCCTTTATCAGGATAGAGAAAAAAGGATAATAATAAAAATAGTATGTTACAAAAAAATTGGTATTGTTTATTTTATTTACAGAAGAATAAAACAATTATCAAATTGTGCTGTTATCTTATCAATCAGCGTAAATGAATACAATAAAATTTACACAAAAAGAATATTTTAAGTCATCTTGAAGACAAAACCAATTTAAAGCCAATTTCAATAATTATATTTAATACTTTTTATCTTCCTGATTTTTCAATATTTACTTTATTGCCAAAACAAAACTTTAAAACATTTTACAAATGCAGTCTACTCTTGAGTTAAAATGGTAACGACAATGATGTCAACAAACTTCATTCACAGTTACAAAATTTTCAATTCTGAACAGAAAATCACTGACCTTTCCTTCGTAGATTGTATTTGGACCATACTCAGAATTGTCCACGCTCCACAGCAATGTGATCTACCACTATTCGCCTCGGCTTTCTTCTTTTCGTATCTGCAATCCTCCTGCAGCGACTGTACGAAACACCTGACTCAATTCTCCAACAATTACCACTTGAAATTTAATTCTCCAAAACACTCAGCTACTTCTCAATGACACAAGGACCTATTTCTGTCAACTTGGTGCCGCCAATCTATTTCCTACGTATTCCAGAAACTCCCACTTTAGATCCAAGGATATCTTTTCATCGACTTGTAATCTCCTTCCACAATTCTGCTAACTTCCTTTCACACAGCCGGTATCCAAACTCATGAACACACCCTCTATCGAGACGCGACCTTTCCTTTCGATGATCAAATGACAACTGCCACTTTCTCTCATATATCAACTATCAATTCTCCCATTCAAACAAAAACTGTCCAACAAAAAGCTTTATTTTGTTTACAATCATTAAGAAAAAACCCCATTACTGTTTCCAGAGAAACTAAAATTTTTTCTTTAAACTTGGCTTTCCCTTTGCTTACCAATACATAATTCATTTCTATAACAAAAGGTTAACTACAATATCTTAATCCAAGGTCATATACAAACAATGAAAAGATTATAATGAGTATGGGCTTTCTAATTCTATATAAAAAGATTTTACCTGCTGCGAGTGTTTAAAAATCAGTTGTTGACAGGCAAAACTTTCTGCTAATCTAATCTTATCTTAATCTAACACATAAATTTCGTTTACCAGGATGTTTTGAAAATTTATTTAAATGGTCTATTTATTAATTTTTAAATTTTCTCTTTGGCTGATAAAATAAATCATAACAGTATATTATACTTCCTGGACAAATTTGTGAGATATTTACTTATTAATAAGGCAAGTCTATCTAGTTTTGATGTTTCCAATTTTCTTGAATCTTCTAAAATTCTGATGGGTGGCACTCCAGATGTTAACTTCTCTACAATCATTTTTTCTTATGCTTCTGATAAATGCATATTTCGTAATTCTTCCTTATGTCCAGCATGTATGATTCTTTTTAAACTAGCCTGTTGTGTCCTGTGTCCTAGCACCGCGCCACACGGACAAATATATAACGTCAAAAAATTTATCTAAATCAGATAAAGATGACGACCAATCACAGCAAACGTACCCTGCTCACAATAGTATAGTCTATAATATTATAGTTAGTTTATGATTAGACTGATGATGATGATAAATAAATATTATCATAAAATAGAAAAAAAATTCATAAATCATCGAAACTTAAAATTGACTGCTTTACATTACTTTGCATAGATGGTAAAAAATGGTATTCTTTATTTTAACATTTTAAACATTTCTGCAAATATTAATCTAAAGAAATATAAGAAGAATTGTCTTTAAATATTTCCAAAATACAAGTAAAAGATGTCTTTGATATATTTTTCTAAACATTGATTAGGTAAATGTTAAGATTAACCGGATAAAAAATAATTGCTGACCATTGATACTGACTAAAGCAACATTGATGGATTGTGATTTTAGATAAGTACCTTTTCAAAGTAGATAGCGAGAGGGGTCTTATTTGACATACTCATTCTCTCAGCGTGATCGAATATTCTCTTTGGGGCTGTTCATCATTAGAAATGTCGTATATTTATCACACAATCAGTAAAAGTATTTAAATGATTAAATATCACTTGATCTCCTGTTTTTCTAAAAAAATCAATTTAAATAGATAAAGGTTAATTCTATTATTATATTTGTATAGCTCCTTTATTCTTCTAAAATAGGTAGTTTTATAGGAGATCGCCTTACACTAAAAAAAGTATTCATAATATTTTATAGAAAATTTGCAACAAACATAAATGTTTTTTTTTTCTTGTTTACAAATTATTCAAATTTAAAAAATTAAAATAAACTTACAATAAATACATAAATATATTCTTTTTTTTTTTTACTTTTTTGTTTCTTTTTTTTTCTCCCTGATTCCGTCTACTCAAAGAGATCTCCTTTATTACTAAAGCCAAATCTTATTGTGTTTGCTGCCCATTGTTGTTTTCTACATTCTACAATTTTTGTACTCTGTTCAAGTTCTTTTGCTTAGTATGTCCTAAATATACAAGGGTCTACTCTTGATTGCCCATGTCCATACAGTTTTGGTCTTTTTCCGTTCAGCGCCTCGCAATCGGATAATACATAGTTTACAGTTTCTAGTTCCTTATCACATAGACTGCAGTTAGGATCTCCAATGTTAATACCTATTTTATTCAGGAATTCTCTTACTGGTGCTTGCCCGGTCAACATACTAATCTAAATTTGTTCCTGCTCATATGAAGCAGTTCCTTTGTTCTTTTTTTTACATCGTCCACTAATGAACATTTTTTATGTGTTTATTTTGTGATTTTTTCCTAGTATCACTCATGACACTCTCTGGTCCAATCCTTTAGCCATATGAACTGCAGCCTTTGATATTCTTGGAGTTACAGTTTGATTCCTTCAATCCTGTTTTTGCAAGTTAATCTGCTTTTTCGTCGCCTTTGATGCCCTGATATCCTGGTACCCAGACAATCTCAAACTTGTTCTGTTCTCCCAGTTTATTAAGTTGAGTTAGGTTAAGTTCATTAAGACTGTCAGACAATATAATGGATCTGGTCTTTTTTAAGAGCTCCCTCATTATTTTCTTTTGCACATTGCAGTATGGCATAAATCTCTGCTTGAAAAACCGTGCAGTTTTTCTTTAAAGCAAAGCTTTTGCTAATTTTTGGATTATTTTAGTGTATTCCTGCCTCTACACCCTCTGTAGTTTTGGATTTATCTGTATATCAGATCTAATCCTGTTGGTTATGCTACTCCTCGTTTCTCTATAAATTCCCTGTAAATAGACACCCCGTATGAATTCTTAAAATTGTATTGTTTTGTCATCTGATCTGGTTTCTCATTAAAAATGTCCTTTGTCGCAGTCCTTGTGCTACTCATATGGCATGTTCCTTCATTGCAAAGTTTCAGTTCCTTAATTTATTCTGTTACAGAATATTCCTCAATACATACGGCATCTCCAAGGATAGTGGTTTTATCACTCTATTCAGTAGCATAGATTCTATCCAGTTCAAATATATGTGCTTGACTCCTTTGCGTTTCGGAGCATTAGTTATGGATGTTATCGAATTGTTGTCGACTGTCTGCGCTATATCCAAAAAGGCTCCCAGCATCACCTCTTTATTTTTAATTATTGTATTCTGCACTTTTTATATGAGTCTGTGGAGTGCTGTCTCGGTTAAAATCCTTGCTTTATAGGCGTGTTGTTCTTGAGCGATTAGAGTGTGTATTAATGTTTCGGTCCCTAATATACCTGTCAAGCAGTTTTTCTAATGTCTTTTGTAGAAATTACATAAGACTTATTGGTCTTAAAGACTTTGCATTTTCCCATCTTCTTGTCCCCGGTTTAGGGGTGAAAATTACTCTATTCTCTCCATGCTTTAGGTATGTACCCAAAGGCTACACTACTTCTAATTACATTGCATATTCTGCTGTTCAAAAGTTCCGTTCCCTTTTGTAATAACACTGTAGCTATAGCACAGTGTTACTACAAATTATACACAATAGAAGATATAGCTGTTTTTACTAAAAACCCCTTTGGATAGAAGACCAGGCTGGGCTTAGTTTTATCTTTGTTTTTAAACTTTCTTTCATTATAGTTGGTGTAGTTTTGTTTTTGTCAATATTTTCCTCTAGTCGTTCCTGCTACTTTTTTTGCTTCGTTTTTTAAAAACTTATAAAAAGAAAGTATTATTTTATTTGGTTTTTTTATATTACCTGAGGTTCTCTCCTCACTTTTATTATTATTTTATTCATCTTTTTCTTTTTTGCTGTTTTTTTATGTGTCAATATTTCAATATTATTTTATCATTTTGACTTTAAGTGCTCTTCTTTTTTTGGTTTTTTATCTTCATTTTGTAACTCAACAAAGAATTTGTTTTACTCTCGTTCATTATCTTAGGTTTTTTTGTTTAATATATTTATCTACGTTATTACAGAATATAAAAAAATAGGTTACATGTGAGGCTCATAAAGCAAGAGTGGCCTACCTGGTAATAACTGATTTTGAGAAAAAGACGATTTAAGTTTTATTCAATTTGGCCGCTCTCTGTTTCTCCAAAAATAATTAACCTTAGTTTTCAATTTCAATACCATAAATTAAGTTGGTAAATTTTATTTTACATTAATATCACAAAAAAGTAAAATTTTCAAAATCTTTTTGGAAAGAAAATTGTAGGCCACTCTTGCACTAACATTTTATAAATAAAACAATAACGTGCGTTTTTGCATAAAATATATTTTTACAATACTTGTATACAAAGTTCAGTTAAAGAGTATCGCAACCATTGCATTTTTAACCAGTTGACCGATTCACCATCGACAGTCTTTTTAGGATCAGTAATGGTTTTCTCTAATGGAACACTACTCACGAAATCGTTGCCGGTCATTTCTACCACTGTGAATGGTTTTTGTTTTTTGGCTGTCCTAATCACTCTGGTCCAATCTCCGGGTACAAATCCCCGACACCAAAAATTTATGGTCAATTTGCTGAACTTTTGATATCTTGTTTTGTATAATGTAATTACAAAATAGGGACATTTTATTGTTCCTATTCTCCCCTCCGCACTGGTCACTATACATAATTAATTTTGACATGTTAACATAGTTTATGACATAATTCTGTATATAAGATCCAATCTCTTGAGGTCCTCTAGATTATATGGCTTCATGTCAAACGTACATGTGGGCCTGATGACTTGACAAGTTGTGGATACCTAAGCAGTAAGTCGACAACTGTCTTTTTTAGTAACATACCCCAGTTGAAAGAGGAGGTGTAGGTAATGTAGATATGAGATCAAACGCTATTACAGTGACATCGTTTTCAGTAATTTTACCCAATTCCGAATCCAATGCCATCCCAGCACGTGCGCTTTCTGCCTTTTGAAGATTCAATTCTTTTTCTAACTTTAAACTTGCCAAAGTAACTTCAGAAGTTTTATTTTTTTTTATTTTTTGTTCAAATTCGTCACATCTTCTATAACTGTCAGATACAGGCGCATGAAAAGTTAAATTAAATTTTTTTCTGAAAACATCCCTAAAAACAAATTGTAGGGCAGGATCATTTGTTTCTTGTTTGTATAGGGAATACATAGTTGACAGATTTAAAGTGTGAATAATGTTACTGATATTTTGGGAACCTTGAAATAAAATGAAAAATATTGTTAAGTTTCTCCTTACTTGTTTTATTATGAGGGTCCTTTTTTCTCTTTTATCCTTAGAAGGTGTACCACCTTGCTCTTTATTACGCAAAGCACGTGTAAGTCGACAGTATGAAACTCTCAAGAATTTTTTAAAAAACTCCTTGCAAACTGAAATATCTAGCCCTGTTTCTCTTGTTAAATTATATTGTCTTATGTATTTTCTGGAGTCAATTTAAGCAGTATTGGTTAATTTTGAAGTAAGATGTCTGTAAATCATAATTGACGAGTCCATAAAATCTGTAAAAATAGTTTCACGCTGTTGAAGAGTAATTAGTTTATGGCATTCTTTAAAACAACGACAGTCGGATGCATCAAACTATTTGGCAGCAACTACATTACTCTTAATGTTTGTATACTCACGTCCACTATTTGTACTGCAAATAGTGGACTTGTATCTGCAAATTTTTGGCGAGCACCACGTTTCTTACTTCTTAGAATTTCTCTAGGTCTAAAAATGTCTTTGTAAATTCGCATCAGTAACCAATACACTGGATTTTACGGAAAACGTCTCTAATCGGACCTTTTGGGTTAGGACAAAGAAACGAAAGAGGTGACAGACTAGAAATATTCGCAGAAGATAACAAGCTAGTGGTTCTAAACACATTTTATAAACTACCACCGAGGAGATTGTATACATGGAAGGCACCAGCAGATAAACCCCATAACGTAATTAGAAACCAGATAGATTATATATTGGTAAATAGAAGATTCAGAAACAGTTTTAAATCTGTCAAAACATATCCAGGAGCGGACATTGAATCTGACCACATACCTTTAGTGGGAGTCATGGATGTGAGACTGAAGACAATAAAGAAAAAGGCTAGACCTAACTACGACATGACAGCCCTGCAACATCCGGAAGTTAAAAAGCAAGTGGGGGAATATATTAACAATCAAGTTAAGCAACTAAAAGAAGAAAATAACATCCAACGAGAAATCAATCAATTCGAAGAAATAATTAAGAAAACTAAACAAGATCTGCTAAAACCAAACAAAGAAACAAAGAAGAAATCTTGGATGACTCCAGAAATCCTTCACTTAATGGAACGCAGAAGGTTAATTAAAGGAAATAAAGATGAATACAAAAAAATGCAGGCTTACATCAGAAGAAAAATAAGAGAAGCTAAAGAAAAAGAAGCTGTAGAGAAATGTAAAGAAATAGAAAGACTACAAGCCAAGCATGACAATTTTAATGTACACAAAAAGGTAAAAGAAATATCGGGTACTTTTAAAAAGAGAACACAAATGAAACTCATAGACACCAATGGAAAATTAATCATTGACACCCAAGAGATGAAGGACAAATGGAGAATATATTTGGAGACACTTTTTCAAGATCAAAGAACGGATTATAGGCATCCATTTTCAGAGAGGATGACGGGCCCGGACATACTTAAATCCGAGGTAGAAGAAGCAATAAAACGGATGAAAAGCAGAAAAGCTGTAGGGCCTGATAATATCGAAGCTGAATTTTTAAAACTCTTGGAGGATGAAGGAATAAATTGGATCACGGCTATCTTCAATAAAGTATACAATACAGGAATCATCCCTGATAAATGGCTAGAATCAGAATTCATAGCGATACCTAAAAAACAGGGGGCTAAAAAGTGCGAAGAATATCGAACAATCAGCCTAATGAGCCACATGTTGAAACTGTTTCTTAGAGTCATCCATGGAAGAATTTATAAGAAGTGCGAGGAACAAATATCAGACAGACAGTTCGGCTTCATTAACGCAGTGGGTACCAGAGAGGCACTTTTCGGAGTACAGGTACTGATTCAAAGATGCAGGGACGTTAACTGCGACGTATACGCGTGCTTGATCGACTATGAAAAGGCATTTGACAGAGTTCAACATCAAAAGATGATAAATATTTTAAAAGAAGCAGACCTGGATGACAAAGACCTCAGAATAATTTCAGAACTATACTGGAATCAGACCGCATACATGAAAATTAACGGAGAAGAAACAGAACACATAAAAATACTACGCGGAGTTAGACAGGGATGTATTCTATCGCCGTTGATATTTAATATGTACTCAGAAAAAATTTTTAACGAGGCTCTTTACGGAATAGACGAAGGCATCCTTCTAAATGGTGAAAGAGTACACAATGTTAGATATGCCGACGACACCATGGTGATAGCAGATAGTTTAGAGGGACTTCAGAGGCTAATGGACAGAATAAACGAGTACAGTCAACAGTACAGACTAAACATTAATACCCACAAAACCAAACAAATGATTGTCAGCAAGGAGAATATAAATGGGGCTCATCTATACATTTTTGGGACGCAGATAGAGCGAGTAAAACAGTATTGCTACCTGGGAACTATTATAAACGAACAGTGCAGTGCAGTACAGGAAATAAAGTGCCGCATAGGAAAGGCAAGAACGGTCTTTAACAAAATGAGCGCCATCTTCAAAAGTCACAACATATCCCTGGATACAAAAATGAGACATTTGAGATGCTATGTTTTCTCTGTGTTAATGTACGGGGCGGAGGCATGGACGCTTACAGACACCACATTTAAAAAACTTGAAGCATTTGAGATGTGGCTTTATAGAAGAATGCTGAGAATATCATGGACAGCAAGGATCACGAACAAGGAAGTTCTAGAAAAAATGAAGAAGGAACCAGAGATTGTGTTTACGATCAAACGCATAAAATTGCAATATCTGGGACACGTTATGAGAAATCAGCACCGTTACTCCCTGCTGCAGTCTATATTGCAAGGTAAAGTCAAAGGTAAGCGAGGACCCGGTAGAAGGAGAATATCATGGCTGCGGAATTTAAGAACATGGTTTAAGAAAACCTCAACGGAGCTGTTTCGAGCCGCAGCGAGCAAGGTCATGACTGCCAATATGATTTCCAACATCCGAAACGGATAGGAACCAGAAGAAGAAGAAGAACCAATACATTTTCATGTTCACCTAAAACAAAGTATTAGTTTCACCAAACATCAGTTTCTCGCAAACGATTATAATAATAATAAAATACCTGTACTTTTTCACTTGATGATTCTTCCTATCAGAAGGATTGTAACTGGAACCTAAATCTTCATATGGCTCATCAATACTAGAGACATCACTGTCATCAAAAGTATTATTGGTTTTGCCTGAAAGATATAAGTTAAAATAATTCAGGTGTGTCTTAGTATATACTTTTTAACACCTTATTCCATAATATCTACTTTTAATAATTAGTTAAGGAAATGATCTGGCTAATATATTCACCTGATGTGGATGGAATATCCATAATACAATTTGTAAATAACTAAAGACAAACAAATAAAGCCTTTACGAGCTATTAAAGCCATCAAATAATATAATGTTAAAAAGATAGGCCACTAGTGCAGACGAGAAACTGAAACACATCGACAGGCATGAACGTTGGGCTATTACTGCACAACCGCTTGTCAACAAATCATAATACTCCAAACTAACTTTGATCATTGCACATGATAGATTAATACAAATACCAACACTTGGTGTTATTAACTCAAATATCATTTTTTTTTTAGTTAGGCCACTCTTGCACTAAGCGCCTCATGTGTTTTTAGGAGTAGTCCGGTCACATCCAATGATATTTGACTTAATTATACTTAAATTGCTCTTAAAATAGATCTTGGGGCCAGTTTCGATCTAGTCTTGCTGTGACTGGAGCATGGTTGTATAGTGACCTTACTATAACTGTATCATTGGATTAAACTCATTGGATTTCATCTTTGACGAAAGGAATTTTTTTAAGTTATAATAAAGTGTCTAGTTGCTTAAGTACTATGGTACATTTACTGTCATTCTTAGTCAGACTGGAATCTTTGGATGATATTCAGCGACATAGGTGTTGTAGAGTCCAATAGGTGTAGTATGTAATACCAGATAGTTTTAAGTATGACTTTGTATAAATTGATTTTATTTGAGATGCTATCTTTTGATTTTCGTTCTAGAAGCCAGTATGTTTAAAAGAATTTTAAGTCAAGCTGTCTTTCTTTGGTCTGTATATGTTTCCTCCAAGTTATGCGTTGCCAAAAAGGAAGCCAAGGCATTTTGTTTCTAATACTGTTGGTATACGTACATTATCTAGGATCGATTTTCCTTTGTTAACTATTGTTTGTCATTTTATATACTAAATAGTATGTCCTTTAATTTATATAACAGGCCTCTATATCAATGCTTAAAAAATGTCCAGGAACACAAAGCTGCAGTATTTCTTTTCTTCAAGACTTTTTGATATTTGATTTATAATTCGATAAACTTGTTAGGTAGTGGAGTGATTTTCTCGAAAACTAAACTAACGTTTTGTTACTAATATTAGCAATTCATGATCTTACGAGATTTGTAATGTTCAAACGTTTCATTATTTTTATCTTGATGTGTAATACAAGTTGACTTATGTGCTAAAGCTATAATAATAATATCGTCTGGCTTTTTTGCCGGGGAGATTCTTTCGGATTGTTCCGGCGCCAATTGCATCTTTAACCCTGTTTCAAGTAGCTAGTGTCGATGCACACTAGCCCAGGGGAACCGACGGCTTTACGTGCCCTTCGAAGCACGGTGAACGGCTCGTATCATTTTTAGAAATGAAAATGTCGTTGTTGGTGCCGAGATAAAAGTGTGCTAAAGCTAATATAGCTTCACAAAATAAGATTGATAGGTCATGTAGAGCCGTGGAACCCTTAAAACGATCAAAAATCATAACTCAACAGCAAATGGTGAGAAAGCAACCCAAGAAGTGGCCAAAGTACGGTATATGAACCACGCATAGAAGGATTTGAGAGAAGTCTAAATTGAAAACTGAAGAACGAAACCTAGAAATAGAAATAAATAGCGTTGTAAAGACAATGATGATAA
The DNA here is from genome assembly GCF_040954645.1 of Diabrotica undecimpunctata. Taxonomy (NCBI): domain Eukaryota; kingdom Metazoa; phylum Arthropoda; class Insecta; order Coleoptera; family Chrysomelidae; genus Diabrotica; species Diabrotica undecimpunctata. Next base: position 52,614,790 of record NC_092808.1, read on the forward strand.
TGAATAATGATATTAAACTAGCAAAGTAAAAAATGATTAGAATAACATACGTATCCAGCTCTCATCGGCAGCTTTTAGGCAACACATATTAAAGAATAACAAAAATGCAAAACTACTGAGTTCTGTGTTAATTAAAATCTCAAAAAAATCACAAATGAAACATTTTGTTACACTAGCCCCTAATCTTTTATATTTAAGGGTAGATAAATTATGTGATTGTGTGCTAATTAACAGCCTGTACAATAACAATTATGCCAGAGTTAGAATAAATGGGGAACTAACCAATAGTTTCGGGGTCACAAAGGGCGTGAGACAAGGCTGCATACTAAGCCCAATTCTATTTAACATCTATGGTGAATGGATAATGCGGAAAGCTACTGAGGACTGGAACGGTGGCATCACCATTGGCGGGAAGAAGATTTGCAACTTGAGATATGCAGATGATACTACTATCCTCGCTAGTTATGAAGCTGAATTGATTCACCTGCTACAACGGAAGGAAGACGTAAGCTTAACGATGGGCCTTAAAATAAACAGAGATAAAACGAGAATCATGATAATTGACAGAGCTAACAACAATCAAAATCATCTGGTCATGATAAACAATATCGCTGTTGTAGATAAATTTGTGTATCTGGGCTCATTAATAACCAACAAAGGAGGCTGTACTGAAGAAATAAAGCGGCGGTCAGCATTCGCAAAAAGTGCTATGGCAAAATTAACAAAAATTTGGAAAAGCCATGAAATAACTACCGATACAAAAATGAGACTAGTAAGAAGTCTAGTTTTTCCAGTTTTTACTTATGCATCGGAATGCTGGACCCTTACTGAGAAAGACAAAAAGAATATAGATGTATTTGAGATGTACTGCTGGAGACGAATGCTGAGAATACCATGGGTGGCCCGAAGAACAAATGAATCCATACTGGACCAGCTAAACATAAAGAAAAGACTAAGAACACAAATATCAGAACAAATAATAAGCTATTTTGGACATGTGCTTCGAAGAAATGGTCTTGAAAAACTTACCATCCAGGGAAAAATAGAAGGCAAAAAAAATAGAGGCAGATCTCCCACACGATACACGGACCATATTGTTGCTACCATTGGCGCTCCATTGTCAGAATGTGCTAGAATGGCAGAAGATAGAAAAACGTGGAGGAGCATTGGGAAATTTAGCTAATAGCTTCATGATGTCACGATACTTGCATCAGGTTAACGACTAAGAAGAAATTATGTGACAGAAAATTATACTGCAAAATAAAACCATAGCGTATCAAACAAGAAAAAAATATTCACCTGTTTTTACTTTTAGATATCTTTAGTTTAAATCTAAATATGTTCACACCGTTCTTTTTTGAAACCTTTAATTAAATATATAAGGCATAAGCATTTATCAGATATAAAGTTATTATCAGTTATGCTCTATAGTAACAACTTTTTTCAAGTGTAACTAAACATTTTGAATAGACTAACCAGTTCCTCGATTATGCCCTCTTCTGTCACTGTGATTGATGAAAAAGACTGAATAACTTTAGCGTCACTCTTGGGGTGCTCTCGACCCATAACACCACGACATCAGATATTTCTTAGATTAATCTGCTTAGATTAAAAAGAAACACCATTAATATATCTACATTCGATAATCTTGGAATTAGAATATTTCTAAAAGTCCAACAGTGATTTTTTAATAATATTTGATACTTATTTGAAAAACCTATTAAACTAAATTATATTTATAAAATTGTTGTGTATTTTAAATTTAGAATAAAAATCATAATTTTTTAAGATTTTTTTTAACTTTTATTATATGTAAAAGTATGCATAGGGTAAAAGATGAAATATTTTAGAGGAAGACAGCAGAAATAATTAAATATACGGATACAAAGAATGAGCATCCATGACGACTGCAGTATCAATCAGACCACCGCAATCTGGCGTACCTTAGAAAACGATTAACTAATTAATCGGCTAATAACCAGTTTAACATGGTTTTGTCAAATCGGCCCTTTTTAGGACCAACTTTTCTAACATTGTCAATAAATATTGACAGAAATATTTTGTATCAATTTCTAGTACCAAACACAAACCACTCATTTCTACTTATTTTATGGGAGGAAGGTAGTAAATTTTCTAAAGACGTGTCCCATTATAATATAATATACTCCATTTAATAATATAAGGCAAGGTAGACGAAAGAAGAGGCTCAGGTCGAAGAAGAACGTCATGTCTTAGAAACCTGAGAGATTGGTTTAACAGATCCTCTGCATCTCTTTTCCGAGCTGCCGTCAACAAAATTAGTATAGCCAATTTGATAGCCAACGCTTGATAATCGTGCTCGGCACATGAAGAAGAAGAAGTGTCCCATTAATAATGACTCAGAGTGTCGGATTTAGGTGAATTTAGGTGATCAGGGTGAAAGGGTTCATGCACACGCAGTCGCCCAGGGAGAGTCATGCTCATAGATACACCCAAAGCTAGCTTCTTACCAACCAAAATCTACTTCCTCATACAGAGCTCAGTGTAAAAAGAATGTCGAAAACGCAATCTCTCAAATAACATGACAAGAAACGTTAATGAAAAGAAGATTTAATTTTAAAAAATCAAATTATGAGAAGTCCGTCTCGAATCTCGATTATGACCTTAATAAAATTTGCCTACGAATAGAAATCTATGACTCTATCGATATTGTAAAAACTACCTCTAGAAAAAATTATTCTCGGAACTGCCGGACTCACTATGTTTAAGGGCTAACTTCAAACTCTGTTTTACTTTAACCAGTATTAAAAAATATGTATGTGATGAGGACCATCAAATGATAATACTCACCTAGCTGGAGAAATATTACTTACTGTCATCTCAGACGAACGAAGATCCAAATGGGGCAGTCTAATGGAAAATGTGAACATTGCACAGAATAGTAGATCTATTTAGGAACTACTGAAGAATTTTAGCCACGACCATAGTGAAGAAGCAAACAATTTCCCAAACGTCACAGTAAATCCAGTGATCTCCCAACTTCTTAAAAATGGCAGAGCACCTAAAAAAAGTGGCAAAATAAAACTTAAAATGGGCGGAGAAGAAAGCTGTTAGCTAAGTTAATCTTTCAACAATGTTAAAAAAATGAAAAAAAAAATATAAGGCACCGGGCATAAGCGATTTGTGCACAGAGCAAATTATTAAGTTTAAACCAAAATCACTACAATGGTTGTTTTAGATGATCTGTGGTGTGTTAATTATGCAGATACCTAAAATCTAGATAAAAATCAAAGTAGCTGCCTTGCTTAAACTTCCCAAAGATCCAAACAACCTCAAAAGCTATCGGCCAATATCTTTGCTCTGTCATTTATTAAAAATATTTAAGCGCATAAGGCATCGAAGACGGGTACGAAAAACACTAGCAATTCGGAGCAATATTTATAGGAGACTTCTTCAAAAACTATATAACATAATACATAGGACAGTAAGCTCACTTTTCTTATCCACCTCTTCTTGCAGAACAGAAGGTTTTTCGTATCTTTCAGTGGTAAGAATAGTACACAGAGAACACAGGAAAACAACAAAATGCCCTATTTAGTTTCTTTAAACGTAATGATAAATTAGTTACCTCAACAGAAGAAATCACAGAAATTTTTATTGACCTTTACGAACAAAATTCCAGCACTAATAACTACTCTCAAAGTTTTCTTCAATTTAAGTTTAGAAATGAAGAGAAGTATATAATGATCACAAAGAACACGGATGACTTCATGAACTCTCCAATTTCACCAGAAGAACTGGACGATGGATTATTTAGTATAAAAAATTCTTCTCCGGTCCAAATGATATACCATGAGTTTTCTCCAAAAACTAAGCAAAAACGCTAGAACATACCGTCTGTATAGAGGTAAAACTCACTAACTACAAATAAGTACAACAGAGATATTTAACATTTTGTCCGTTTTTCACTTTATAATTTTATTTATGATTATTATAGATAGAAGTGATATTATTTATGGAGGTTAGGTGTTACTTTACTATCCTGTTTTAAAAGAAATGATCAGAACTCAATAATTTTAAAATTATTAAGCTAAATGTACTTAATGAATTTTAGCTCAAACTATCATATTCCTGATTGGTACTTAGGGATAAAGTAACTAGACAGGAAGTGATGAAAAATGTTATTATTTCGTTTACTATTACAAATTATAATAAATTCCTGTAAAATTGAACACAACAAAACAAAATATAACAAAAAAACTTATTTTAAGGATGAATTGATGTTGAATCTTCTGATTCCTCATCAAAATTGGGTTCTGGCAGGTTGTCATTTGTAGAGGTACTTGTTGGTAGATTTTTATAATAATGATGAACTTCATCTGGTATGAGATTGTCCTTGCAAAGTTTGACTAGATCTCGTTTCTTCGGAGTTGAAATTGGGAGTAAATCGTTATAGAGAGATTTATAACCTTATTTCTGAAATATCCCGATTACTCCTTCTTCCTGGACCACAAGAAATAATTAATTTTTTATACGGCGATGAATGGTCATATCTAAAAAAAATCACATCGGCATGTTCTTTTACAAATTTGAAGCATTTAATTTTTAGCCAGGATACTGTGCAGCCGTCTTCATCTTTCATTCTATTTTTTATTATTGTTCGTGCCAAATTATTTAGATCATAGAAATTTGTATATTTAAGTTCTCGTACTGCATACGGCTCCTTCTATAATCTTTTCTGCCGTGCTAACCTAAATATATCGCCGAATGCATAGAGTCGCACTCCATATGACTATGTCCTGACTCCAAAAATTTCTGTTCTATGCATTCCAAGTGCGTAGTATGCACTGCATATAGAAGTGCAGCAGCCACTTGCTGGTTTCTATTTTGACCTACACAAGTGTCTGAAAACAATGATATTTTTAGAACTGTGGAGGGTAAGTTTGTAATATACTTTAACAGAATAGATCCAATTTCGTTGCTACCACGCTTTCCATTAACTTCATTCCAGCAGTAGCAAGATGCGTGCTCACCATCTCCCTCATAAATGGTTAAATTGTATACAGATAATTTTCGAGAGTAGTAAAATGGGGATACTGGGGAGTGAGGTAGTTGCAATACACTTTGAAGGTCGAATGTTGCTGTTTTAAATGTCTTGTCGTTTTGAGATAACTTTTTGTCTGTATTTTTTGCTTCATGGCATTCATTCTTCCTTATTATGTGCATTGAATATTCTATTTCTAAATCTTGTTTTTTTGTTGCATCTGCCATGTTATATTTACTGCATGCTGCACATTGATCTTTTTTAGGAACGAAAAAAGAGTAATTATAGTCATTACCAAAAATTTGCCTGTATTTCCAATGACTGACTGGCTTTTGATTTTCAGCTAGACTTTCGAGATAGAGATTGTACATTTTTTTAATTGATAATTTAGAGTCCAAATAAAGTCTTTGACTGGTGGCCCTTGTATAATGCGACTCTACAGCAGGGAATGGCTCGATATGTTTTTTTACCAACTGGATAGACTCTTCATTAGTAGCGTTTGCAGGGATTTTGCGCCCCCTTTTATCTTCACTGAAAAAACAACCTATTGAATTGGTTCCTTGTAAGGCCGTGTTTATGAGACCATTAGAAATGCATAGAGTTCTCTTAAAAAACTTGGCACATACTCTGTGCCGTCCTGAGGGACTTTCAAGGAAGTACAATCTTGAAACTGTTTTGTTGTTAACATTATTTTTTAAACGTTTTGGTTTAACTGGTGTAACATTTTTTATTATAAAATCTTTTTGCCTCTTAAAATCATTGAAAGACCAATATGATTGACACAATGTCTTCCTATCCTCTTCATTAAAATTTAATGAGCATTTATATCTGCAATTTGTACAATCAACAAATTTGGGACCCTTTGCATTGCATTGTTTAAATTTGTTATAATATGGCTCACATTTGGAACGTTTCTCTTTAGTAATGTTTACTTTCCAGTTCTTTTCATTTCGTTTTCGCCTTCTTGTTAATGTACATTTTTTGGTATTAATTTCTGTAGCTTCAGCGAAGTCTGATAAATCGGAGATATCTGGTGTCGAAGAAAGAGGTGAATTCGATGGTCTGAAACAGGGGTCCATATCTATGTCATCAGACGAAAAATCACTGTCACTGCTTGATGAATACGGAACGATTTTTAATGTACTTCGTTGTCTTTTAACTCTTGCCATTACAACATCCTCTTTCAGCACCTGAAATACAAAAGTTAATTAGTCTCTGCATGATGATAACCCAATGGAGTAATTTTATGGAGGCCTATGTTCAGCAGTGGACGCAACATCGGGCTGAATTATTGTGATGATTACTTGGATAACAAATATATTAAGTAATATGTGTTTCTTTACCTGATCTGGAACAGTCTTCTCAGCCTCAATGTGACCAAATAACTCATTGACCTTGGTTTGTACGCTTCCGGAATTAATTTCAGTAAACAATAAATCATTTTTTATCCCTTGTTGAAATGACTGCACATTCTGGAAATTAAATACACAATTCAGTAACTACATACACAACTTATTATAAAAAAACATTTAAACACTAGGTAGGAAGTAGATATTTACATTTTTTGTTAGTGTCATTGGTTCTTCATTTTCTTTATGTAATACACTTTCGAGCATCTTAGTAGTTCTGGAACTGGCAAACACTCGTGTAATACGATTTGGAAATCTCTGAAATAAAAATTTAATTGTTTTAAAGTAATTTTAAACTATTTCACTTGATATTACATACCTCAGAACTTGTAAAAGGTTTTGATGAATCAAAAAGTTTGTCTGCATAAGTTTTTCTCATTTTGGCTATTATTTAGGGATTTATTAAAACTAAAATAAACGTAGTCACAAACTTACAAAGAGACAGCATATGTTTACACTATATTATACTTTTAATAATTTTAATAACAACTCCACACAACCACAGAGACTAAAACCTAACCTCAAACTCTCATTAAGTACGCAGCTGCCAAACTACAAAATCCCGTGTTAAAAGTATTGCCATAGAGGTAAAAATCATTAAGTGCAACCTGACTTTTACCTCCCAACGAAATGTAGACAAAGTGCACTGAATGTTTTTTATCATTGTATAACTGCCTTATTATTAGACGTAGCACCTAGTGAGTTATACCACGCGAAAGTTTAGATGTTAAATGTTACTTACTGATATAAACATGGTTTTGAGCTAAAATGTCACTTAGTGAGTTTTACCTCTATATAGACGATACCTCCTTTATGTTTTGAAACAAATGTGGGTACAGCACTACTTTCTAAAGTCTTGGTCAGAATTATATATTATCTCAATCCTGAAACCTCAAAAACTGAAAATAGATCCCCAGTCCTATAGACCAATCTCTCTAACTTCGCCAACCTGTAAGCTATTCAAAAATATTATAAACCGTCGCCTTACATGTTTCTGGAAGATAAAAAATTACTAATCCTGGAGCAGAACGGCTTTCGTCAAAATAGATTTACGACGGATAACCTAGATGATCTTGAATCCGAAATTCACGAAGTACTTATTAATAAACAACACTGTTTTCTGCGACAAAACAAAAACCTTCGATTGCACATGGAGATATGGTATAATAAAAAAACGTCACTCCTGGAGCATTAGTGCACAATTTCTAAAATTTATTTAAAATTTTCTTCAACTCAGAACATTTAAGGTAGGAGCTAATGGAACACTATCGTTAACCCGAATCCAGGAAAAAGGAGTCCCCAAGTATCGGTGTTAAGTGTAACTTTATTTCTTGTTACAATTGACGATATCTTGAAAGAATGTCAACAACCTGTTAACGAAAGACTGTATGAAGACGATCTGGTTCTCCTACTAAGAGTAACAAATCTAGAATCCACCCAAAAAATCCTTCAAAGCACATTAAATATTCTCCAGAAATGGTCTGATGAAACAGGACTCAGCTTCTCTAACGAAAAGACAAAGTGTCTTACTCTTTTTAAAAAAGCGAAAAGAGGATAATCCAATTTTAATATTGAATGGTAAGAATTTGATCTTTGTAAAAGAAATAAAATTCCTTGGCCTTATATTTGACAAAACATTGGTGTGAAAAAGTTACAATAAAAATTTAAAAGGTACTTGCCAGCGAGCATTAATATTTTAAAGACACTGTCGAACATCACCTGGGGCAGCGATACGGCAACTCTTCTACGAATCTTTTCATCCTTAGTTCGATCAAAAATTAACTAGAGCTCAGTGGTATATAACTTAGCTAAGAAATCTGTTCTTAAAGAACTAGATGTTATTTAAAATCAGGAACTGAGAGTCGCTTTCGGTGCCTTTTATACAAGCCCCATACTAAGTATATGCAGTGAGTCAGGGCAAACCCCTTTAGAATTTAGAAGAGATTTTTTAAGCGTGTCGTTTGCTTGTAAAGTTCTATCCTCTCCAGATAACCCAGTCTACCATAACGTTCATAACAATTGTTTCAGCCATTACCTCTCATCTCACCCTCAATGTAATCCTACTAATGTAATTAGCAACTAACGACAGATCAACACTCATAACATTTATAAAAACTGGACTATCTTCAATGCAGAATTATACGCAATCCTTGAAGCTTGACTCGGGAGCAGAGAGGTCCATATAATATGCTGTGCAGACGATGCTGTACTAGTCGCCGAGACTAAAGATGATCTCTAAAGATTAACGCACATTTTTAATACAACAAGCAAAAAATGTTATACGAAAATCTCAGCAAAATAAATCAAATGTATGACATCAAAATAACTATTACGATGTAAAATCCAAATGGACGGAAAATAATAAGGTAGGAATGTAGTTTAAATATCTGGGAATATAACTAACTAATTACAAAGGTATTGATGAAGTTCGAAAACAATTGGAGAGCGGTTTACCCCTCAAAAGACGCTTAGAAACGAAATATACCGACTAATTTTTTTTGTATTTCTACCGCAGCAACCTTTATTATTCGATTTTATATATTTTTTCAAGTCCAACTGTATTTTTTTTTAATTTTTCCAAGTGGGCCGGAAATTGATATTAAATATCACAATATTAAGAATTATTATGCAGCTCATCGGTAAAATGCGATTATATCGAAAACTATTGAGTTTTAAAGTTATTAATTAGTCAAATCATGAATGTGTTGCTTGTGTGAGTCCATTTCAAAAGGTGAAAGAAATAATAAGTTAGACTTACTCACAATCAATTTAATTTAACTAATCGGACGACCGGTTTCGCTTTCTATAATATGCAAAGCATCATCAGGTCACGATACAAAGTTAAAATGCTGAAAACAATAATCCCATATTAGGGTGTTGTCTAATAAAGATAAAAAACATAGGTAGGTGATATAAATTATATAAATTACAGTAATTATGCCAATATTACATGTCTGTGGTTTTATAAATGAATAAAAATAATAATAATAAAATGTTTAAGCAGACAAGGTAAGACCCACAAATTGGTAACATCGTCTATTAAACTGTAATGAATCAATAAATAAATAAACAACTAAATAAACATTACTTACATGCCGGTACTCTATTAATTGATGGTTGAAAGAACATGGTTCAAACTATCTTGGATTGTTGATTGGAGAATTCAGGTTAACTATTGTAATTGTTTAACGGTAAACTGGGAAGTTCTTGAGGAGACAGATTTTATCCAATGAAGTAGAGATAGGTGGAATGTATTGTTTGTTTTATGAAAGTAATGTTCTATACCATTAATTTCTTTAAAGTTATTTAAGTTTATTCTAGAGATATATTTATGAAATGTGTGTTATTTATTGAGATTTTATGTTTTGTTCTGGAAGGTGACAGTTGTAAGACAATGAATAGGAATGGATGTACAGATTGTGTGGGTGTGCAATTGTATAATCATGTAGTTATCAAAATTTCTTTGATAAAGTTGTTGAAATATCTGGCAAATTACTGCAAAGTCCAGAGATTTTTATGTTAAAATTAAATTAAGACACTTTTACACACACAGAAACACACAGAAAACACTTTAAAAAATGGGGGACGAAACAAACATTTAATTTAAAATAAAAGGAGAGGATTTCAAAAGGACTACATTTCTTACTAGGAGACAATGAGTTTTTTATGTGCTGTATATCAGAATTTTAGAGGTAAACTTGACAAATGTAGGTTAAAGTGTGACAGTTCTTATTCTATTTTAAATGCTGTAAGTTAAGTTATCCAGTTTATGAAGCAAGCTGATATTAATAAAAATCTAAAATTTTTTAATTTTAGATATCAAAGTTATTTGATGTGTTAATATTGGCATACTTTAACAAACTTTAAAATTGATTTCAATGTAACAATATAAATAATTGTAATACTTATTCTATGATAACTAACTCAGCTTAGTCAAAGTTACAGAACAAACTTAAGTGATTATTTGTTAATTAAATTAAATTAAAATATGTACATTTGTATTGAAAATGTATAATGTATAACTAAATTACAAACTTTCTTTGAAAATAATTGTTGGTGTGATTCATCTGTCATGGTGTGTATAAGTATTTTTAAATATTTATTCCAATTCTGATATGTTAATATGGAAATGAAATAATAAGCTAATAAACCATTGTTGATAAAATTATTGATAAATTAAAGAAAATTAAAGAAATTGACTGAAATTAAATATTCAAAGGTTAGTTGGTAATTTTAATATCTGACAGTTGGGACCGGAAATTGGTTATACCGACAGGTAAAAGGTTCTCTATTTAAACCGGTGTAAAGTAAAATTATTCTTATTTCAATTTTCCAATACCATGAAGAGGTATCATCACACCGACACGAACATTGGTGAGTTTGTACAATAATTTCTGTGACACTTTAACAATTTTAAATTTAAAACAGTTTATAGTTAAAATATAATATTTCTATTAGAAAATGTAGATTTGCTAATTATTAGGATTAACAAAATTCTATTTAATTAATACTGCCAGTCTGAACGACTTTACCATGTTGTGTTGGGAACAATCAAACCACGTGTTAATTTGAAATTAAATATTTTGTAAAATGAGTGTCTGTTGCAACTGGATGGGGTGTAATAATAATTTTGGGTTAAATAAGTTGAGGTACCATACCAGTTCAATACTGATGTTTTATATAGTTTTAGGAAAATGTAGTTTAAAGTAATATGTAAATGAATCCAGTGAACAAAAAACTTAATCAATGGGACCGTATTTTAAACTTTATGTAGAAATTAAAATAATCCGGAGAGTATATCAAATGTATTTGAATGTATATGGGATACTGGAATAAAAAGTTTGACCATGATGTTGAAGCTAATTCCAGAAAATGTGCATGAAGACAATGGATACTGTATGGAAAACCTCATACAAAAGAAGATATTGGGTAATCAATTATATAAGTATATGGATTTTGGTGTGGAAAGCAGAAATGGAGTGAGATCAGGTAAAATTATTAATATTAAGTTTATATCAATACTGAGTATACAGGTGTGTACTCTAGTTCTAACTGTGCATTTAAAGTTTCAGCTGTGTGATTTTTTAGAGATTTTAATATTTCTAAATGTTCCAGGTTATTGAGTAATAAGCCTTTGTTACAAGTATGGAGGATTGTGAAATCTGTTTGTGGATCAAAGTTATGGTTTTTATGTCGGATATGTTGGGAGAAGTGTGATTGACCCGATGTTGGACGTTCTATATATCTAAGATGTTCTCTTAGTCTAATATTGAAGGATCTGAAGGTTCTACCAATATAGCATGCATTGCAGGTATGGCAGCTCAACTTATACACTCCGCTATACTCAAGTGAGTTACGTTTATCCTTGTTATTCAAGAAAGTCAATCCTAAGTTAGAGGCAGTTTTAAAAGAGATGTTTATGTAGTCATCAAAGACTTTTGCTATTTTATAAGAAAGATCACCTATGTATGTTAAAGATCTGTAAGGTTTTTGTTCCACCATTTCATTAGAATGTTGTGTATATACTTGGTGTTCTAACATTCTATTAGTCTTTTTATGTAAAATTTTATTCACTAGATTAATTGAATAACCATTATTTATAGCTATTTGTTGAATAATTTTTAATTCTTTATTGAATGATGTTAAAGTTAATGGTAACGATATTAAACGATTAATGTAACTGTAGAATGCTGCCATTTTGTGTTGAATAGGATGGTGTGAGTCAGCTGGTATAATTGTACCAGTATGCGTTGGCTTTCTATAAATATCAAGGATAATCGTGCTATTATTTAATGTTAAAGTTAAATCTAAGAAATTTAAGCTATTTGAGTCATCTTGAATCTCAAGTGTGAATTTTATGGTGTGGTGTAATTGATTAAGGTAATCTAAGAAAGAATGTAGATTATCAAGAGAACCACCCCATACAATAAATGTGTCATCTACGTATCTCGAATAGAACTTGATGTAATTAGTAAAAGGATTGTTATTCATTATTTTGTTAGATTCAAGATCATTCAAAAAGATATCCGCGAGAATTGGGGATAGAGGGGAACCCATTGCTAGTCCATCCGGTTGCACAAATGTCTCGTTATTGAAATTGAAAAAATTCTGGCTCAGGCAAATATTCAAAAGCTCTGCATATTCAATTATTTGATTAGGAGAGTAATTGTTATTCCACAAGTCCATAGTAATTATACTAATGACTTCTTGTGTTGGGATATTTGTAAATAGATTAGTGATATCTAAGGATATCAGTATGTCACCTGTGGAAAACTTTAATGAAGTTAATTTATTGGCTAAACTTAGATTATTATTAACTATATATTCAAATTTATTATTGTATAATGTTTTAAGGAATTGATTTAAATATGTTGCTAAGGCAAATGTTGGAGAGTTCGAAAAAGATACTACAGGTCTGATTGGGATGTCTTCGAAAATGTTTGTTTTATGTATTTTCAATAGCCCATATAATCGAGGAATAATTGATTTGTTTGGTGAAAGTTTCTTTTTGGTGATAGCATCTAGTACTTCATTACTGTCATTAATTAAGGTTTTAACTTTATTGGTAAAAGATTTAATATTGACTGCTTTAGTTATGAACTTATTGTCATCAATGAACTTCAATACTTTTTTAGTGTAATCAGAGGTATTCAAGACAACTACTGTATTACCTTTATCTGCTTTTGTTATTGTTAGATTATTCTCTGTTATTTTTTGATTAATGGATTTTATGACATGTTTGAAGTTGTTATTAGATCTGAAAGCAGCTCTGTGGTTATGAGTATTGTTTGATTTTACCATATCTTTTCTAAATAAAACCTTGACTTTCTTGAATAACAAGGATAAACGTAACTCACTTGAGTATAGCGGAGTGTATAAGTTGAGCTGCCATACCTGCAATGCATGCTATATTGGTAGAACCTTCAGATCCTTCAATATTAGACTAAGAGAACATCTTAGATATATAGAACGTCCAACATCGGGTCAATCACACTTCTCCCAACATATCCGACATAAAAACCATAACTTTGATCCACAAACAGATTTCACAATCCTCCATACTTGTAACAAAGGCTTATTACTCAATAACCTGGAACATTTAGAAATATTAAAATCTCTAAAAAATCACACAGCTGAAACTTTAAATGCACAGTTAGAACTAGAGTACACACCTGTATACTCAGTATTGATATAAACTTAATATTAATAATTTTACCTGATCTCACTCCATTTCTGCTTTCCACACCAAAATCCATATACTTATATAATTGATTACCCAATATCTTCTTTTGTATGAGGTTTTCCATACAGTATCCATTGTCTTCATGCACATTTTCTGGAATTAGCTTCAACATCATGGTCAAACTTTTTATTCCAGTATCCCATATACATTCAAATACATTTGATATACTCTCCGGATTATTTTAATTTCTACATAAAGTTTAAAATACGGTCCCATTGATTAAGTTTTTTGTTCACTGGATTCATTTACATATTACTTTAAACTACATTTTCCTAAAACTATATAAAACATCAGTATTGAACTGGTATGGTACCTCAACTTATTTAACCCAAAATTATTATTACACCCCATCCAGTTGCAACAGACACTCATTTTACAAAATATTTAATTTCAAATTAACACGTGGTTTGATTGTTCCCAACACAACATGGTAAAGTCGTTCAGACTGGCAGTATTAATTAAATAGAATTTTGTTAATCCTAATAATTAGCAAATCTACATTTTCTAATAGAAATATTATATTTTAACTATAAACTGTTTTAAATTTAAAATTGTTAAAGTGTCACAGAAATTATTGTACAAACTCACCAATGTTCGTGTCGGTGTGATGATACCTCTTCATGGTATTGGAAAATTGAAATAAGAATAATTTTACTTTACACCGGTTTAAATAGAGAACCTTTTACCTGTCGGTATAACCAATTTCCGGTCCCAACTGTCAGATATTAAAATTACCAACTAACCTTTGAATATTTAATTTCAGTCAATTTCTTTAATTTTCTTTAATTTATCAATAATTTTATCAACAATGGTTTATTAGCTTATTATTTCATTTCCATATTAACATATCAGAATTGGAATAAATATTTAAAAATACTTATACACACCATGACAGATGAATCACACCAACAATTATTTTCAAAGAAAGTTTGTAATTTAGTTATACATTATACATTTTCAATACAAATGTACATATTTTAATTTAATTTAATTAACAAATAATCACTTAAGTTTGTTCTGTAACTTTGACTAAGCTGAGTTAGTTATCATAGAATAAGTATTACAATTATTTATATTGTTACATTGAAATCAATTTTAAAGTTTGTTAAAGTATGCCAATATTAACACATCAAATAACTTTGATATCTAAAATTAAAAAATTTTAGATTTTTATTAATATCAGCTTGCTTCATAAACTGGATAACTTAACTTACAGCATTTAAAATAGAATAAGAACTGTCACACTTTAACCTACATTTGTCAAGTTTACCTCTAAAATTCTGATATACAGCACATAAAAAACTCATTGTCTCCTAGTAAGAAATGTAGTCCTTTTGAAATCCTCTCCTTTTATTTTAAATTAAATGTTTGTTTCGTCCCCCATTTTTTAAAGTGTTTTCTGTTTGTTTCTGTGTGTGTAAAAGTGTCTTAATTTAATTTTAACATAAAAATCTCTGGACTTTGCAGTAATTTGCCAGATATTTCAACAACTTTATCAAAGAAATTTTGATAACTACATGATTATACAATTGCACACCCAC
The DNA here is from genome assembly GCF_040954645.1 of Diabrotica undecimpunctata. Taxonomy (NCBI): domain Eukaryota; kingdom Metazoa; phylum Arthropoda; class Insecta; order Coleoptera; family Chrysomelidae; genus Diabrotica; species Diabrotica undecimpunctata. The sequence goes on from NC_092808.1 coordinate 52,630,006, forward strand.
ACAATCTGTACATCCATTCCTATTCATTGTCTTACAACTGTCACCTTCCAGAACAAAACATAAAATCTCAATAAATAACACACATTTCATAAATATATCTCTAGAATAAACTTAAATAACTTTAAAGAAATTAATGGTATAGAACATTACTTTCATAAAACAAACAATACATTCCACCTATCTCTACTTCATTGGATAAAATCTGTCTCCTCAAGAACTTCCCAGTTTACCGTTAAACAATTACAATAGTTAACCTGAATTCTCCAATCAACAATCCAAGATAGTTTGAACCATGTTCTTTCAACCATCAATTAATAGAGTACCGGCATGTAAGTAATGTTTATTTAGTTGTTTATTTATTTATTGATTCATTACAGTTTAATAGACGATGTTACCAATTTGTGGGTCTTACCTTGTCTGCTTAAACATTTTATTATTATTATTTTTATTCATTTATAAAACCACAGACATGTAATATTGGCATAATTACTGTAATTTATATAATTTATATCACCTACCTATGTTTTTTATCTTTATTAGACAACACCCTAATATGGGATTATTGTTTTCAGCATTTTAACTTTGTATCGTGACCTGATGATGCTTTGCATATTATAGAAAGCGAAACCGGTCGTCCGATTAGTTAAATTAAATTGATTGTGAGTAAGTCTAACTTATTATTTCTTTCACCTTTTTATTAATTAGTATATCTTTTTGTTGCTGAAATAATGTATATTTTTTTACACAAAAAGCGTCAACTTGAAGAGCAAAAAAGTTAAGCCCAAATTTATGCTATATATGTGGCGCCCTTCTATCAGTTATATCAAAGTATGCAACAAATAGTAATTCCTCATACAAAAAAGCCTCAAGTTACATACATATAAAATTTAATACATAAATTTCCACAAACATAAAAGCTATAGCGAAAAATATAATTTTAAATTTCAACTTTTACACCCTGTATCTTTCTTAATATTAATATTTGATTAAAGCAAGTTGACTGAAATAGCAAAATTTGAAAGTGTATAACCTACTGTTCAATTTTGTACAATTGCTTAAGGACCACGCTGTATAATAATAAGCGTGTTCAGTCGCAGCGATACAGGCGCGCGGCGCTTAGAAATCTGTTTGCTGCGGTAGAAATGCAAAAAAAATTAGTCGGTATATTTCCTTTCTAGGCGTCTTTTTAGGGGTAAATTCCTCGACTATTTTTGTCGAACTTCTTCAATATCTCCCTAACTAGTTGATTAATACTTAAACTACATTCGTACCTTATTATTTTCCGTCCATTTGAATTTTATATCGCAATGCTTATTTTGATATTGTCATACATTTGGTTTATTTTGCTGTCTCCATCTCCAATTTCGATGCGATCAAAAGTTTTTTTTAGATCTCTGAAGCATAAATATGCCTGTCTGTTATATTCAATGGCCTTTTGCGTATTCTTTTGATGTTCTTGTTTTATATCTTTACTACATTATTTAGTTTCACTTTTGCAAATCTCTTGTTAGGTCCACGAAGTAAAAATATGCACATGTGTTCTACTGAACATGTCAATTTTTATTTTTTTTTCCTTCTTCTTCTTCTTCCCCCTCTTTTTATGCAATTCTGCTTGTTCATTGACGAATTAATACCTCTATGGAAGGTTCTCACTTCATCTTTTGGGCGGTCGTCCGATAATTCTTTTGCCGATTGGTGATTTATCTCTTGCTATTTTGATGACACGGGTCTCCTCCACTCTGCCTACGTGGTTATTCTATTCTTTTTTTTATTTTGTGTCTATTCTTTTATACACTGTACGTTACATTTTCTTCTATTGTATTCACTTCTCTTTCGATCTCTTAGCGTATTTCCTCTAATTCTTCTCAGTACTTTGCAGTTTGCAGTTTGTAGTAGCCTTTGGGTTGTGGCTGTGTCGAGTATTGTTTCTGAGGCATATGTTATTATTGGTCTTACACTGGCTTTATAAATTCTTGGCTTCATCTCAGTGTTAATGTGTCTGTTTCGCCGTAGAGTTTTATTAAGGCATCCTGCCAGTCTATTTGCTTTTTGTACTAGATCTCTCACTTCTTTGTCCAGGTCTCCATAGCTAAACAGTATAATTCCTAGGTATTTTATTTCCATTACTTGTTCAATACTGATGCCATAAATTTCTATTTTACATTTGGTTAATTCTTTGCTGACTACTATTGTTTTAGTTTTCTGAGATGAGATTATCATATTAAATTCTTTTGCTCTTATATTAAATCTATGGACGAGTCTTTGCAGACTATCTTCATCTTGGATGAGACATATTAACAGAGTATCTTTAATTCTTGTTTCCCATTCTGTATCATCTTCCTTTTCCTTTGATAACGCTTTTGATGATTTCATCCTTGATTAAATTGAAGAGCATGGGGCAATTTTTTCCTATAATAAATAATTATATTTTATTTAATTAGCGGATTTGGGTTTTATATTCTTTATTTGGTATTTTTTTGTTTTAGCTTCCTTTTTTCCGGTTTTTACTTGGTCCATTTTATTAATACCAACTAACAAAAAATAAATACAAGTGCCTTATCTATGGAATATGTTTTAATGATAATAATCTCTCCTCTCTACTTTTTGTTTGCAATACAACGAATTCACTTTGTATTTCTGTTTCCAATAAACAAGAGTAATGAGTCGTTGCGTGATCATAAAAAGAGTAGCGCCAATGTCTTAAAAGATGCTAATTAACGTTTATTAGAGAATATTTTCTGATTAATTAGTAGCACGTGTTAAGTATGAAAATTCTAATTTTGTGGAGACGGAGTCAAAAGTAATTACTGGAGCACGAAAATTTGTGCGTGATGAGAAACATTAACGTCTCTGTGATTGTCGCTGGAAGTGCGAGAGATATGAAAGGTTTGTGTACCTAAAAACCTGTTTAGACATTGTTTATTGCCCGACTTAACATTACAGTGTTTAAAATAGATCAAGTCAAGATGAGTTAACGTCGAAATGTGTGTATATAACTTAAATATATTTAACTCTGATGTAATTTTAAAGGCTTACGCTGTTTTACGACAAAGAATAAAATGACAAATATATCCAGAGTGATATAAAATTTTGATGCAGATGGCTTGAGTTTTGCCAAATGTTTATAAACAAAAGTTTTACTATCTGTAAAAAGAAATGATTGATAACTAATTTATTAAATATTATGTAAAATATAGGTAAAACTAGGTAAAATAAATTGAAATTAATGCCGCATGTCAATGCTCGTTCGATGGCTAGCGTCAAGGCTAGCAAAAATTAATACCATAAAAGTAAATTATCTAAAACGCTTTTTTAGAAATGGAGCTACTGATTCAAATAAGAGCAATATTGGATGGTGATTTGATTGTAAAAAATAATAGTCTTAGGTCTCCAGGATCGACAGTATACAGCAATGAGGAAAAAGTAGAAGATTCAAGCACTAGAACTACAGCTGGATAAACGAAATGAAAGAAAGCGAGTACTAATTTGTGTTACAGAAACTTTTTACAGAACTCAATGAATATTCTATAATAACTCGCATAGCACTATATATATATATATATATATATATATATATATATATATATATATATATATATATATATATATATATATATATATATATATATATATATATATATATATATATATATATATATATATATATATATATATATATATATATATATATATATATATATATATATATATATATATATAAGTAAACGATAAATATTGGGTTTGCAGCAATAAAAATGAAACGTGTGACTCTTTTAAATCTTTATTCCAAGCTTTCGGACATTGGTTATGTCCTTCATCAGGGAGCTACAAATGTGATGAATAAATTGTTGGCGTTGGTATAATTAATTAAAAAATTCACTACTTACAAACTTAATGAGGTTGTATCAACGAAGATGTATTATAATGTTGATAAAATTTATCAGTCTCTCATCTTTTTTTAATATACAAAACCTATTTTTATGTTTAAAAGTTTTTAAAAAATTACTGTACATCCAAAAACACTTAATTATTCTAAATACATAAATGACATTATTCTGACAAAATTCTTTTAAATGTCAATTGATAAATTATTGTTTGTGTTACTATTGCATTTATCTAGTAGTAACAAATAGGAGAACATTTCATTTAGATGACCAATATCAGTTCTATGATTCATTGCATTGTTATTTTGGCAAATGTAGGCCATTTCAAGAAAAAGTCTTTTGGTGATGTTACTTTCCTGTTCTACTACTTTGATGTTATTATAATCTATTTGATGCCCATTTTTAAATACATGTTCACCCAATGCACTTTTTTCAGGATGCAGTCTATTATCTGACTTGTGGGATGTAATGCGGTCTTTAAGGCATCTTGATGTTTGACCATAGTATACTTGTTCACATGATCCGCACGGTATACAGTAAACAATATCCCTTAAAGACAAGAGTGAGGATTGATCTTTAAGTTTAGAAAAAACTTTGTTAACTGTTAGTACCGTTTTATGTGCAATTTTGATATTAATAATTGATGAAAAAATTCTACTTAATTTCTGTCCAATGTCCTTAATGTATGGAAGAGATACAGATCTAATTGTAGTTTGTTTTGTTTTTTTTATATATATATATATATATATATATATATATATATATTATATATCCATATATATTTGGAGGAAAAACTGAATAAGACGTATGTCTGTGAAACACTAATACCTAAATCAAAAGCAATATGGAACAGAAAAACTGGCTAGAACACTATAGAAGGACCACGGAACAGATTTAGGAAAACATTAATGGAAGCAGCAGTGTAAATGAGAGGTTACAAAAAAAAGTACCCCAAAATAGATTAGTACAAAATTTTGCAAAATATAAATGAACAAAGAAAAATTACAGCCGAGATACCACAAAAAGTAAAAAAACTGATAAAAAAAATTAGAAGAAAAAAACAAAGAGAAAAACAAAGAAGTCAAAAAACAAGATAGAAATGACAAAAGCGGTAAAAGAAGATATATAAACGGCAGGTCGAAGTTCAAAAGCAGCTGCACAAAAACCCGACATATAAAAACAGTACAGTATAATACGAGAATTAGCAAAAAGTAACTAACAAAAAATTAGGGAAATTACAATGATAATGGAAACCTAGTAAAAGAGAAAAGGAAAATAATCAACAAGTGGACGCAGTATTTTAAATTTAGGTATCAAAAAGAAAACATAAATGAAGAATTATATGAAATTGTACAGGCAGGTATTCCTCTCCGTCTTCTTCCAGAATCTAACATTCATTTTGGTTAGCTGTGGTCTGGCATCATTTGTATATGTCCATACCACTGCAGGGCTCTGTTTTCCAATTTTTTTTGTAATTAAGCATTGACCTTCCATTACGTTCCATATTTTCACTTTTCTTATACATCCTTTCTAGTAATTTGTAGATATCTTCTCATAAAATTAAATGCAATTGTTCTGATTTTACTTTGTATTGTTGTTATCATTGGCAATCCTTCTGCTCCATCTAGGTTATCATCTTCAGCTCAATACTTTAAAAGATTGTTTTCTTTGGTCATAGTGTTGTTAAATATTACTCCATGACGTGTTTTCGTGGCTTGTTTTCTCCGAATTGTTTTCATTTCTATATCTTTCAATAAAGTACCACCTCGGCTTATCATTGACCCTAAATATTTAAATTTCTGACAACTATTAATAGTCTCTTCTTCTAAACCTAAGTTAAACTCTGGAACCTCGGATCGAATACATAAGTATTCGGTCTTACACATATTTATCTTGAGTCACCATAGCTCATATTTTTCCTTTAATTTCCCTATCACATATTCCATGTCCTTCCTATTTTGTGCAAAAGTGACTTGGTCGTATGCGAAAAGTAGTGAATATAATATATTTTCTTGTACTGGTATGTCCACTGTTCCACATTTTCTATACCAAATTTTTAAAGCCTGATCGATGGTTAAATATCGAAACCTCATCGAAGTTAAAATTTACAAATTTTTGAGCTCAAAAAATTACAAACATCAAACTGTGGGAGAAATCAAGACAAGAACCCGTTCGTGAATCTATAATCAGAAGCGAATGGAAATGGATTGGTCACACGCTTAGTAAATATGCAAATAACAAAACAAGGGCTACAGTAGAAACCAATGGGTAAACGAAAAATTGAGAGACCAGGTTTTATTTGGAAGAGGAGCATGAAAAGAGAATATGAATTAGTGAGATTAAGCTAGAGGAGAGGTAAAAAATAAAGCTAAAAACAGGTATGAATTGAAAACATTAAAAATAGTATATAAACGGCCGTGCCTACATAGAAAATACTGACTTAAGAAGTTGATCTAGCCAACCAACTACTAGAAGCCCTACCTGACTATTTATTTAGCGTATGTTATACTAATACAAACACATAATTAAAAACGTTAAATGGAGTATTACAAACGAACATTTAATGTATTAATATAATTTAAAACATTTTAAGTCGCAATTGAGCTCACTAAAAGCTTACGGGAACCACCTTTGGGGACATTCTTCAACAATGTGATAACCAGTCTGTTGTTGCACACCACAGTCACGCTCACTGCTTGTTTTTATTCTGTTCAGCGTTGGCCATGTATTGCGAGGCAGTTCAAAGCCTGGCGGTTTCTGATCGATACAGGCTATTTGGTGTACTTCCTGTAGTAAGTCGCTTTCTTATTGTCCTTTCAAGGCGTTGGTAAAGCTAAAATGTCCCTGATGTGGGGAGGTAGCCCTTCAGGTATCTGGAGCTCAGTGTATTTATTTCAATATCAAGCTTGTCATGGTTGATGGGTAGTTGATGGTTAGGAACTACTTGAATTTTTCTATATTCTCTGCGAAGAAAAAAGCTTCGTAGGTTTGACAGCGAGATGTGACTTAGAATGAGCAGCCAATAGTTCAGTGATGGTCTGCTTGTACCTGAGATCATTCGCATTTTCTGTTTTAATTGGGTATCCACAATCTTCGTGTATTCGCTACTAATCCATATCGGGGAAACATATACAGCTGCCGAGTAAACAAGTCCGAGAGCAGATAATCTGAGTACGGAGGTTGAGGAACATGTGATACCACATAGCTTTTGGATAATATTATTTCGCGTTTTTAGTTTTGATGACGTTTTTTGTAGTTATTCTTTAAAACTTGAAGTTCTGTCGAGAGTTACTCCAAGATATTTTGGTGTTGAGTTATGTGTCAGTAGTTCATTTTCAAAATAAATAAAGAGCTTTTTGTTGGCTTTGGCGTTATTTAGATAGCAACAGCACACTTCGGTTTTCTTTTTATTAGACCGTAGCCTCCATTTGCAAAAGTATTTTTCCATAATGACAAGAACTCTTGTTTGTCCTAGACATGTATGCGATGTATAAATTAAACAGTTAGGATGCCAAAACAGGTCCTTGCGGCATTCCATTGCTGAGCTTCATTTGGGCACTTTTTAATTACACATTTGACTTTAAGGTCTGTCAGTGAGCATGCTATCGTATGAGGTTAATATGTCAATGAAAGTATCTTTTTAGTTTTCTTTGGAAACGTACTTCAATATGTGTTGTTTGTGTTGTTAGCGGCCTAATTTGTAATATTGCGGTTAGGTCTGAACTTTGCTTGATCAAAGGGTTTCAATTCAAATGTGTTACTAGTAATATTGTTGAAACTATTGTTGAACACCTGAGGAGCTATTGGTCATAGAGAGCCAGAGAGAGAGAGAGAGAGAAAGAAAGAGATAGAGAGAGAGAAAGAAGGAAAGAAAGAAATAATAATACTTTACCATGAAACACTTTTGTAAATTATTTCTTGATAAATAAAAAATAAAGTTATACAGAATCTCAATAAGAGTCATTCAAACAAACGTTAAGTAAGTATTTTAACGGTGACATGGAACAATGATGTCAAAATTTAAAGACATTTTTTTTTATTAACTCCCATTGGGCATTAGGCATTTGTATGGTAAAAAATGCAGACATGTAGAGAGTTACTCCAGTGAGTAACCTCTTTACAATTCTAAAATTAAAATGTTATTAGTTTGAATACACTTATTATGTTCAGTTGGACAAGTCGGACGACAATTGCCGTTTTAGTCTACGCACTTTAAAGACGTTCCGCACATTTCGTTGTCGAGCAAACGCATTAGGATGCACTAGCACTTGTTCACAGTATTTAGCACTAAAACGTTGTATGGCTTCTTTCACGGATTCTAGGGGGATGTCGTGTTGAATCACCTCGTTGGATACATAGTATGGCGCATTGACTATGGCATGCAACACCTTGTTTTGGAATCTCTGTAAGATGTTTATATTGAAGAGGCTAGCAGTGCCCCATAGCTGAATCCCATAAGTCCATATGGGCTTGAGGATGGACTTGTAGAGTAAAATTTTGTTATCCAAATAGTTTTAAATTGCATCCAATGACCCAATATATATTTCTCAATTTAAGTCCAAGCTGTTTTCGTTTGTTTAAAATATGTTTTTTCCAAGTTAGACGACAATCCAAGTGCATGCCAAGATAATTAGCGTCATCGGATTGAGGAATTAGACAATTATCAATATATACAGGGGGGCATGTTTCTCTACGTAGGGTGACTGTAACATGTATTGACTTAGTTCCATTAGATTTGATGCGCCATACTTTCATCCATATCTAAATTCTATTTAGGTTTGATTGAAGATTTCTTGATGCCGTTGATGGATCCGTGTGGGATGCCAGGATAGCAGTGTCATCTACATACGTTGCAACAGTAGTTGTATTAGATGTTGATATGTCCGCTGTGTATAAAAGATATAGAATTGGGGCGAGAACGCTGCCTTGTGGGATGCCTGAGTAAGTAGGATATATCTTAGTGTGCTCGGTACTGTGCTTCACCAGGAAGTGTCTATTTTCTATGTAGGATTTTAAGAGCTGGAAATGAGGATAAGGTAGGAGCTTCTTTAATTTTATTTGTAGTCCTATGTGCCATACCTTGTCAAAAGCCTGATATATGTCGAGGAAAGCAGCAGAACAGTATCTTTTGGCGTTAGAATCCTTGTTTATTTAATTGACTAGCCCATGCACTAGTTCTATGGTTCCGTGTTTTCTAAATATTCTTTAATTCCATGGTTTTCTTCTTCATGGATCAATTCCTTTAATTCCTTTGTTGCTTTATTAAGTTTTTTTCTTATTTTCTGCCGTTCTTGACTGTTGCCAATTTTTACGTAATTGTCGTTTTTCTGAAATTGTTTGTTTAATTGTGGGAGACACATTATTTCTGTTTGGAGGTGGTTCGTAGTTGGAAGTTGCATATTATGCAGCAATTTGTATGCTTTTTGTTAGGTTATCTACAGCTGATTCTAGTTGGAGTTCATTTTTCAAGGACAGATTTAGTGAGATCAGGCTGTTTAGTTTTTCTCTAAATTGGGACCAGTTAATCTTGATGTTATGCAAAGTTGGTTGATATACTTTGTTTAAGATTTTTTCGAAAATTGTTATAAACGGTGAGTGGTCTGATGATAAATCGAAGTGTGATCAGCTTTACATTTTTTGGTATCGATGTCTTTTGTGATGCAGAAATCAACGGCATCAGGTATTTTGTTTAAGTCAGACGGCCAATAAGTTGGTTTGCCAGTAGAAATTTGTTGCAAGTTATTTTCTAACATTGCTTTAGCTAATTCTCTGCCTCTTGGTGTTGTTAGTCTAGAGCCCCACATCGGATCTTTTGAATTATAATCTCCACCTGCAATGAATTTGTTCCCTAGAATGTTGAAATATTCTAGGAAATGTTCTTTTTTAACAGCATGTTTAGGTGGGCAGTATAAGGCAGATATTGTTATTGGGCCGTGTGAAAAATTAAAGACATAAGACAAAAAAAATTGTTAAGGATCTATCTTTTTTTTAGACAATGCAAATCTACTCGTAATACTGTGATTAAAATTTAGCTACAAATAATTACACTGATTTAAATACCACAATAATTTTTAAGTAAAAAAAATTACTCAATTCAAAAATACCTACTGTGTCATATATTTGTCACCACAAAAATTACAAGTGAATACATTAGCCCTCCATAGTAAAAAATAATTAGTGAATTTCATGTCTAACGAGACTAGAGACGCTGAGAGATTATAAATATTTTTTCAATATTCAGATATTCCACTGTAGTGTGTTGTTTTCGTTTAGTTGAAATTGTTTACTTTAATTTCTTACTACAACTTTATACGATATTAATACAATAATCAAACACAGATTTCTTCCAGAAGGAAACGAGAAATTTAAAATTAAAACTTAATGATGATGAACATGAATAACGCCGTGAATGAAGTGACATTTCTCTAACACCGCTTAAGCCCCAAATAAGCTGAAAGAGTAATAAACCGCACACTAATCCTTGGGATTGGGATACGTCGTTTTGGCCTCTTTTCTTTTCTTCTACACATATTAACTTGTCAATTGATAGCTGAACATATTCAGGTTTAAATTAATAAAAGCACATAGGCTGTGGTGGTGGTACAATTTTATTTGTTTATATATATATATATATATATATATATATATATATATATATATATATATATATATATATATATATATATATATATATATATATATATATATATATATATATATATATATATATATATATATATATATATATGAAAATAGAAGATTGCATTTCATTTCAATCGGAACTCCACCATTGCTCTACACGTGTTTCGAGTTATTCAACTCATCATCAGGAGCACTTGTGGAAGTTCAACTGAAATGAAATGCAGTCTAGTATTTGGTTATTATAACCAAAATAACAAGCCAGGTACGCTAGCAGCGACATCTATACGAAGTAACAAGAAGTCCAGAGACCTCTCTCTGATAGTAAATTAGGTGAACCGCAAATTCAAAGCCTCTTACTAGAGACTTTTAACGACGCTAGAAGTACATTTTTACTTCAACATGCATCTACGATTCACCTTTGAAAATTACTATCTTTTTCGCTCTTTACGTAGAGAAAGACGTTTAAATGAAAATAGAAGATTGCATTTCATTTCAATCGGAACTCCACCATTGCTCTACACGTGTTTCGAGTTATTCAACTCATCATCAGGAGCACTTGTGGAAGTTCAACTGAAATGAAATGCAGTCTAGTATTTGGTTATTATAACCAAAATAACAAGCCAGGTACGCTAGCAGCGACATCTATACGAAGTAACAAGAAGTCCAGAGACCTCTCTCTGATAGTAAATTAGGTGAACCGCAAATTCAAAGCCTCTTACTAGAGACTTTTAACGACGCTAGAAGTACATTTTTACTTCAACATGCATCTACGATTCACCTTTGAAAATTACTATCTTTTTCGCTCTTTACGTAGAGAATGACGTTTAAATGAAAATAGAAGATTGCATTTCATTTCAATCGGAACTCCACCATTGCTCTACACGTGTTTCGAGTTATTCAACTCATCATCAGGAGCACTTGTGGAAGTTCAACTGAAATGAAATGCAGTCTAGTATTTGGTTATTATAACCAAAATAACAAGCCAGGTACGCTAGCAGCGACATCTATACGAAGTAACAAGAAGTCCAGAGACCTCTCTCTGATAGTAAATTAGGTGAACCGCAAATTCAAAGCCTCTTACTAGAGACTTTTATACTTATATATATATATATATTATATATATATATATATATATATATATATATATATATATATATATATATATAACGGTCCAGTGATTAAAGCACTAACTCTTTTATTGAAAGTCGAGCTTTCGAAACAGTTTCGTTCTTTTATCCAGATAATAAATGTTGAGATTCGAATAGTCCGCAAGCCATGTTAAAAAATGAAAAACAGTGTAACACATAATTGTAAAAAACAAATATTCAACCACATACTACAATAGAATTTTTTTAGTCGATAAATTTAAAAAATATAATTTAAAGTTTATTAGTGTTGCAAAGGATCTAATATTGACTCAATATATCATCATCATCTTGGTGCTACAGCCCTTAGAGGGCCTCGACCTTCTCAAGATTTCTACGCCATTCTATTCTGTCCCTCGCTTGCATTCTCCAGTTGCCGACTCCGATCTTCTCGGCATCTTGGAATCTGACTCAATCTGAATCTATCCAAGATCGTCTAAAATTCGCTTTTCTGTGCCATGTTGTACCTGCTTATTTTCTTATGTAATAGTCCCATCTTAATATTGGACGTCTTCTTGGTGTTTTAACGCCTCTTGGATACCACAGTGGAATTCTAGTGAACCACCTATAGGCAGTTCTTCTCGCTAAATGTCCCGCCCACTGCCATTTTAAAGATTTAATTCTATGGATTACATCAATAATCTTGATTGTCTGTCTAATCCATTCTATTCTTTTTCGATCTCTCTTTATTATACCGAGCATGCATCGCTTCATTGACCTTTGAGGACTTTGAGTTTTAATATTATCTCTTTATTTGGTGTCCAAGCTTCGCAGCCGTATGTCATGATTGGTAGTATACACTGATCGAATGCTTTTTTCTTCAGGTGGATTGGTATTTTTGATTTGAATATAACTTCATTTCTACCAAAAGATGTCCAAGCTAGTTTCATTCTTCTGTTGATTTCTTGAAGTAAAGATCCAGATATATATTATTCATACCTGTGCTGTGTTGTTTATTATTTTATCTTGGACGTCCACTAGCTCGTTGTATATGGTTTTTGTTTTTGTCAAGTTCTTATAGTTATGAAAAATTATTAGCAATCAAAACGATGTCGTCTGCAAATCTTAGAAGGCTGAGGTATTTTCCATTAATTTATAATCCTTTGTTCTGCCAGTTCCTTTTGCTGAATATATTTTCTAGAGTAGCAGTGAAGAGCTTTGGTGGTATTGCGTCTCCTTGTCGGACGCCTATGGTAGTGGAAAATTCTGGAGTGTTTTCATAAATTTTTACCTTAGCTTTTGCTTGTCTGTATACATTTGCTAAAGTTTCTATGTACGGTTTGTCAATGCCTTGGTTGGTCAAAGCTTCTATTGCTGCCTTGGGATATAAAGAATCGAAAGCCTTCTCGAAATCTTTAAAGGTTAATGCTAGCGGTATTTTATATTTAATTTTAAGTATAGCTTTAGCTATACTCATTAGTTCTCGAAGTGTATGAATATGATCTATGATACTCAAGTCCACTTCTGAAGCCAGATTGTTCTCTCTGCTGTGCAGTATCTAATGCGTTTGTTAATCTGTTGTTAATGATCTTTGTGAATATCTTGTATACGATTGGTAGTAAACTTATAGGTCTGTTGTTTTTGATATCCTCTTTGCTACCTTTCTTATGAATGAGAATTATGTTTGCTGTATGACAGTGGTCTGGTATGCATCTGGATCTTAGGCAGTTCGTAAATATGCCTGCTAAGATTTTCCAGGCTTTATTGCCAGCGTATTTAAGCAGTTTCATTGTTATACTATCTATTCCAGCTACTTTATCGCTTTTCATTTTTGCAATTGTCGATTCTACTTTTTCCGGAAGAAGTTCTGGTACATCTACGGGGTTACTTAGTACTTCTTCAAGTGTGTCAGAGGCTTTGTATAGTTTGCTGTATAATTTAGTTACGATTTGTATTATTTCACAAAGAACAGGAGTGGCTGATGCAGTAGAGAGAGTAGCAACACTGAAATGGAACTGGGCAGGTCACGTGGCTCGAATGACAGATAATAGATAAACAAAACGGATACTGGAATGGAGACCAAGAGATGATGCCTACCGAAGCAGAGGTCGTTTACCAACACGTTGGACTGACGATCTAAAATGTTGTCATAGGAATTGGATGCAAGAGGCACAAGATCGAAATAGATGGAAAATTATGAGGGAGATCTATGTCCAGCAGTGGATAAGCGAAGATTGAATGATGTGATGTTGTATTATTTCACTTCTGTCTGTAATTCTGGTGTTTTCGTTTGTTAAAGCAACGATTTGCTTCTTTCCAATGATTAATGCTTTTCTTGTTTTCTTATAGTTTTTTCCACTGCGTGTTTAGATAATTCAAACCATCTTCTCGAAAGTTGTAATTACTAAGTATAATAGTAAAAAAGTATCCAAGAAAATAGCATTATACAGTGAGATATGCACTAGTAAAAATATATGTTTTGATCCAATTAATAGTAAAACAAATAAAGATACTATAAAGGACACTATTAAGAATAATTTTTTTTTCCATAACAGATATAGTTAATTTGAAGGAAACAGTTGACGTATTTAAAATTATTCATAAAGTAAGGGCAGTTCAACCTATTTAAATTAGAAGTCAAAGTACCTATTTACAATACGTCAAGTAAACTAAAGCAGCACCTAGACGCCCAGTTAAAAGCATAACAAATGATGAATCGGTTGCCCATGTGAGTCCATTTCAACATGGTTAAAAAATAAATATTATACTTACTCACAAATAGTTAATTGAACCTTGGGCGATTGGTTTTAAATACCAAACTTTGCTGTTCATCGTCAGGTCTCCGGACAGGTTACTAAATGCTAAAATTACAAATTGCAACTTTCAGGATTTTACTAGGTATACTATAAATTATGTGAATATTATATATGATTAATTTTTAAGAGTATATAAATTGTACTTACATAAAAATGAAAGTAATTAAATTAAATTAAAAAAGGAGTGAATTTAAATCCGAAATAATATTGACTATTAAAAGATGAAAACTTGAGTACTAAGAATATGTGGCACTAAGGGCAAAAATACTTATTATTACAACTCATGCAAAGCAAAATTCTAGGAAAGTAAAACCGCTATCGAGAAAATCGCTAATACAGCGGCACCCTGGATTATCTGCAAATCCAAATGGATGTACACATCTTCTAAGTCTATGGTTCGCAAGACTGACTACCAAGGAGCATCTCCTACGATTAAGTAGGATAAGTTGAGTTCTCGGTCTCTTGACAGGCCCCCCAACATAGTTTTAACCCGCAAGGATAGGCGAAACAGCTCATTACAGAACATTTTCCAAAATTTACGTAAAACCTATTAAGCAAAAAAAGAAAAACAGTCAAAGCTATCTGCTAAAATGCCACTGTATTGGACTGGCAGATAATGACCTACGCAGATTCCCACGATGAAGATATTACCTACAAGAAGAAACAGCAAAGCACATTTTATGTCAGTGTGACAGCCTGACAAATATGAGATTCGTTGTATTAGGCGAAGAAAAGCCACAGGCAAAGAGCTAGGTGGAAGCTTCAGTCTCGTGTCTTTAGACCTTTTAAAAGAGGAATAAACCAAAAACCATTTCAAAAAGAGAAGATTATGTTAAGAAAAAATTAAAATTCACTGAACCGAATCCACGTATGTCTTCACTTTTTTCATAAAACTAAGGTTAAAAATAGTAGGTTTCCAGGTAAAGATTGTGATGTTAATTCTATTTATATGGAAAAGATTTGTGGAAAATTAACGTTACCATAGGCTTATATTTTAAATGAGTAAGGAAATATGGATATACGCAATAACTTTTTTTGCAATCTAAAATGGCAATTTACAGAACGCATCTGACATAAAGATGGAAAGTGGCACATTTTAACCGTACAGTAGACCAGTAGAGATCTTGTTAAAAATAGAAATTAGGAGAAATGAGGGTTACCTACCCAAAGTTTTGATATTCTATTTTTATACCGTTTCCATTAAAAAGGAGGGGTTCAAAGAAGTGGTTTTTTAATTTGTAAGCTATTTAAATTGAAATGAAATCGTTTGTGTTGTGACTTGTTAATCACTATGCATTTTTAATTCTATGTATTAGCATGTATTAGTAATCTGTAGTGGGTTTCTGGATACAGTTCACATTGTATCTTTTATTTATTTATTATCTCTGTACGTTTATTTAAAATTAACAAATTGCCATATTTGCATTTGCGACAAATTATGATAAATTAAATCTCTGGAAGATTACATAAGAGGTCTTAATCAGTTTATTACCACGGACAACGGTTTGACGTCAGAGACATTCATAGTCGACTCGTGCAAGTTATTTTCTTTTTACGAACAATCACGAAACATTTATTTAAGTCAATAAATACATAAGTTTCATAATAACCGTATTAATACTTTCTAATTTCATTCCTTTTGTAGTATTTTAGATACGAATAATGTCTGAAATATTCTGTAATAATCATAATTAATATTAAGCTGAACGCTATTTCTGGTGACATAAGTACAATAAAATTATTGTTTTGATTGTAAGATAAAACGAAACTTGGTGTTAAAAATATCGATAATTCTAAATTATGTCTTTATGATGTGATTGGTTATCCTGTATTTTTCTAAGAAATATAATCTTCCCTTCTTAATTTTAAAAAAAAATCTGCAAATACATGTTATAGAATATTATACATATATTTGTCAGAATAAGATAACATAAAATATTGGTCAGCTAATGTTGAGATTGTTCCCTATGATTAAAACAATCGAAGACTACGTGTTTCAAATCTGAGAAATCTAAGATAGATTCATTACAATATTGTCTATGTAGGTATATATGAGGCGTGTAGATGCAAAACCGGACATGCCACAATTAAGTAGTTTAGAGAAAAACGCAAAAAACTGTAGAATAAAACTTGATGGGTATTTTTTACGTTTTTTTTTACTATGAGGAAGATTGCACACAAATCTTTATAACTGAAAAAAAGAATTAGCCTATCTTTACTAATTTAATAATTTAATAATCTACATGGTTATTAAGGTTACTTGCGTCCGAGTTTTCAACAAAAATTTGGATATGTCCTGCTTTGAAACTTATCTGACAAAGCGATGGGAAAATTAATAATGAGATTTTTTTTACTTTGACAGTAGTTTATTCTATTAAAAAGACAAAATGAACAAGATGTTTTTTTTTTGTTAAAAAAGAACAATTTTTTTTTTCTTCTAAATATTCGCATGGTACACGGAGACCAAAACCTAGTAGACAAGCAAGACTTGCAGACAGTAGATACTCCGAAGTACAACTTCAATAGTTTTATAAATGATAGTACTAAACAGCTATACCAACGACGACTGGATGAAAAACTACGAGAAATAGAGAGACAAACATTTTCAGATATTTACGAGAATATTATTGCTAGTTTACACCAGGCCTCTAAGGAGACACTCGGGACACAGCAAAACAAAATTAGTAACAAAATATGGTGGAACGAAGAAATCGAATATATGGTAAAACAGAAAAAAGAACAGCATCTAAAATGGCTAAATACAAAAAATACTGAAGCTTACAAAGAAGCCGATAGACAACTACGAAAAATGATAAAACAAGAAAAGAATAAAACATGGGATCAGAAATGTCAAGAAATCAATACATACATCGGAGGGAAGCAATGTACAAAGGTATGGAATTTTATACAATCAGTAAACAATACAGGAAAAGACAAAGCACACATACACACCACAAAACCAAGACAATGGAAAGATCACTATGAAAGCTTGCTGACAGAGACAAGACAAGAATACCTAGCGAACTCCCCAATACAGTCAGTACATATACAAGGAGAGGAAGCGAGGGTAGAAATCGAAACAGTAAGGAAGGCTGTAATGACCCTAAAGAATGGTAAATCCGCTGGACCTGAGGGAATCTTTGCTGAAATGCTTAAGAATGGAACTCATAAACTATTTGAAATATTAACTTATGTGATCAATCAGTGTCTAAATGGACACCCAGTACCAGAACAATGGAGAACGGCATACATGTCCTCAATACACAAAAAGGGGGACAAAAGGAATTGTAATAATTATAGAGGCATATCGGTAACCAGCACCCTGAGCAGACTGTATGGACGAATTTTGAGAAATATGATAGAGGAAGAATATAAGCACAATGAAGAGGAAGAACAAAGCGGGTTCCGTGCAGGAAGATCGTGCACCGATAACGTATTTTGTTTTAAACAAATAATAGAAAAAAGATCGGCTAAGAATCTAGAAACTCATATTACTTTTGTAGACCTGCAAAAAGCATATGACAATATCCCCTTAACAAAACTGTGGACAACGTTGAAAAGATCTAACATCAACCACACATTGATATAAATGCTGTACAAGAACTATATAGAGACTCTAAGGCACAGATAAAAACAGGAAAATATCTAACGGAAGAATTCCTGGTTACAAAAGGCTTGCGATAGGGATGCTGTATCTCACCAACCTTATTCAAGATATATGTTGCAGCGGCATTGGAAAGATGGAAAAGAAAGGTACATAGGATGGGTATAGAGCTTAGCAATGAATGTATATATACACTCCAGTTTGCTGATGACCAGGTAGTGCTAGCGACCGACAGGGAAGACATGCAGTACATGCTAAGAAAACTGATAGAAGAATATCACGACTGGGGAATGAATGTCAATACAACAAAAACCAAATATCTTTGTATTGGAAACGAGTCAGATAACATAGACCTCGAAAACGGACAACATATTTCCTGCTGTCAGAGCTATGACTACTTGGGTGTTGCCTTTGACAATACAGGAACTGATATACGGGAAATAGAAAAACGAATCACTCAAGCAAAGAAAGTCTTAGGATGTCTCAATGGTATACTGTGGAGTAAAGAGATAACGAAAGGAAGGAAATTTAATATATATGAGACCATGATTAAAACTACTTTTCTTTATGGCGCTGAAACATGGAGAATTAGTGAAAAGAACAAAAAGCGAATAGAAGCAGTAGAGATGGATGCAATGAGAAGATCTTTAGGTATATCCAGACGAGACCGAATCAGAAATGATGTAATAAAACAACGTATGGGAATAGAAGGAAATATAACTCAAGATATAGAGAAGAAACAATTAAGGTGGTATGGACATATTCAACGGATGCCAGCATCAAGACTCCCCAAAAAAGTAATAGAATGGCAACCGATAGGTCGACGGAAAAGAGGAAGACCCAGATTAGAATGGCAACACGGCGTAAACAAATCCATGAGCGAAAGAAATTTAACAACAAACGACTGCGAAGATAGGAAGAAATGGTGTTTATTTATCGGACAACGTCGAAAGACGTTCTTAACTGATGTATATATATATATATATATATATATATATATATATATATTCGCATGGTGAATTGTTATCATCATTATCGTTATGTTCAGTGGTGTGTTGGTCTTGACCACTATCGAGAATGTTTTTGTAAAAATCACATTCAGGCATAGATGACCAATCATTACCACAATGACAGCATAATAATGTCTCGATATCCTTCTTCTTTTTAAAATTCAGTGGAACGCCGATTTGCAGTTCTGCTGGAATTATTTTGGGATATTTTTTTACCTTTTTTAGTAATAGGCAATGCATTTGACGCAGAAGAATAATAATTTATTTCTCCCATTGCAAGGATATTGCTTTTGGAAGTACGGTTTAGTATAAGGCGTTTTATTTGGGAAATGTTAAAATGTAATGAACTGGGTGCTTTAATGAACGCATCAACTTCTTTTTTTTTAATCCTGGACAATCCAGTATTTTTTTAATAAAAACAATGTTGCCTGCTCCTAAAAAACTGCATAATATGTATCAGGAGTTATTATGGTGTCTATCAGTCTTAATTTTTTCTCATTGACACCAAATACTCGATCAGGAGGTATATAGAAATGAACTGTTACCGGAAATATGACCTGAAGTTCAGTTACGTTCTTGGGAGCTTCCTGGAGCCATTTTGCACACATAGTTAATTTTGTACAGTTTTTGTTTTGTCCAGGACATTCATCGGATACTAGACGTATAGTATGAATGTCAGTCATAGTAGGCTTATTCCTTTTCAGACAATTATATACTGCTGACGCAATTTCATTTGATCATTTGTATCGTTTATGTTCCATCCACGAGTAGGCATATACATTATTTTTATTTAAGTTTCCCTTTGAAGAACCTTTAACATCGGTGAAATTATATAGATAAAGTTGACGACTATAGTAAGCCCTTTGGTTAGGTACTTTGGGCAGCACCAAATTCCTTTCACAATCGTATGAAAAATCATTAATCCGTCAGTCTTCTCTTTCAAATGGTCAAAAAAAGCTTTGGCGCGTCTTGAATGAAGTTCCTATTTAATCTGCAATGCTTTCTTTTTATCAAGATCATTTTCAAACAAAACGCATTTTGTCCAATATCTAGAGACAAACAAATAGCGCTATTTTGCTTGCAATGCTTTTTTACCATGTAACGACTTTATTTTTTATCAGATATTGTAGGAATCAACAGTATATGATATTAAAAATGAGTGGAGGTGAGCATATTGTGGGTGATACAAATAGAGGAACGAGAAAGAGAAAAATAGGCAATAGAACGTTACGAGAGAAATATGGTAAATTGCAGGTTATGTTATGTTTATGTAATTTAATTTGTTTTATTTGTTTCAGATGTTCAGGTTTAGATCAAGAGTTACTGAATTTTGAAAATAATTGTGTTCATAAATCAAAAAAATGTAACTGTAGCGAACTTTTGTTGCCCGACATAAAACTTATTAGACAGAATTTCTACAATAATGAAGAACAGAATAAAAATGCTCGGGATCATAAATTAACACAGATGATGAACATTTGCATAAGAACAAACGCTGAGATAAATACCATCAACAGATCCAAAATCTCCCAAAAGCGCATATTACGGAAGCATTCTATGATCAACAACTGTCTTTTATGCATTTTGTGTGACAGATATTTTAACAAAAACTCTTGTTTTTTATACATGGCTTGAGCACGAAGCAGGAAGAGGTGTGGTATAAATGAGTTCTACGTTGACTGACTTTCTAAAAAAGATTGATTTTGGCCCAGATATTAAACATCTAAGATTGTCTTAGGATGGATGTGGGGGCCAGAATAAAAATTCCCACATGGTACATACACTCACCTTGTGACTTTTGAATAATGCCCCAAAAACTATTAAAACAATTACGATGACGTTTCCCGTTCGTGGCCATTTTTTTATGCCAGCTCATCGAGTTTTTGGTCAAGTTGAGCTAGACTTACGTGCCCATGTTTTTATAAAGTTATTAGACAAATAATATGTAATCTATTCTAAGAAAGGACAAGTACGCAAGCTGGGCTCTGATTGGACATTGTATGACATAAAACATGCACTTTCACTCAAAAAAGTTATAGGTATCAGTGGAGCCAAAACAATAATTATAAATCGAGGTAAACAGACTGCTGGGAAAAGTAAAATCTTTTATAAAACAGAGCTATTGTATTTTTAACGAGGCTCTTTACGGAATAGACGAAGGCATCCTTCTAAATTGTGAAAGAGTAAACAATGGTAGATATGCCGACGACACCATGGTGATAGCAGATAGTTTAGAGGGACTTCAGAGGCTAATGGACAGAATAAACGAGTACAGTCAACAGTACGGACTAAACATTAATACCCACAAAACGAAACAAATGATTATCAGCAAGGAGAATATAAATGGGGCTCATCTTTACATCAATGGGACGCAGATAGAGCGAGTAAAACAGTATTGCTACCTGGGAACTATTATAAACGAACAGTGGAGCAATGTACAGGAAATAAAGTGCCGCATAGGAAAGGCAAGAACGGTCTTTAACAAAATGAGAGCCATCTTCAAAAGTCACAACATATCCCTAGATACAAAAATGAGACATTTGAGATGCTATGTTTTCTCTGTGTTGTTGTACGGGGCGGAGGCATGGACGCTTACAGACACCACTATTAAAAAACTTGAAGCATTTGAGATGTGGCTTTATAGAAGAATGCTGAGAATATCATGGACAGCAAGGATCACGAACAAGGAAGTTCTAGAAAAAATGAAGAAGGAACCAGAGATTGTGTTTACGATCAAACGCATAAAATTGCAATATCTAGGACACGTTATGAGAAATCAGCACCGTTACTCCCTGCTGCAGTCTATATTGCAAGGTAAAGTCAAAGGTAAGCGAGGACCCGGTAGAAGGAGAATATCATGGCTGCGAAATTTAAGAACATGGTTTAAGAAAACCTCAACGGAGCTGTTTCGAGCCGCAGCGAGCAAGGTCATGATTGCCAATATGATTTCCAACATCCGAAACGGATATGAACCAGAAGAAGAAGAATTGTATAGAAATAATAACTTTTCTAAAAAGTTTTCAAGTTTAGTTCAACCACAGAAAAAACTAAGTAACATAGAACTGTTAGTTAACATAGTAACAAAAAACTGGATAGCCTATCATAATTTTTAGTTAGATTATCAGGCAAAGAATGGGTATTATATCCAGAGTTAACTTGGTTAGATCCAATTTTAAAATTGCAGTATCGTGAAAATCCAATTGAAAAAAATCCAGATCTGCAATGAATGTGAAGATGAAGAAGAATGTTGCTGTCGTCTGGAGAACGACATACATGTCATATGATTTTTTTTTACTATATTGCATTCCAAACACGCAGAAATGCATTTTCAGTTCATATTTTTATTTTAATCATTTAGGGACAATCAAACTACATTTTGTCATTTAAAGTCAATTAAATGGCGTTTTGCCCATCAATATTTTTTTTTTTGAAAAAACTAATAAAGCTTGATGAAACTTAAAAATAGGATCAATTGATAATAAAAAAGTACATTTATTCATATTTTGTGTTTTTATTTTAACTTTAATAATAATTATGTAGGTAGTAGTCTATCTATATTAAGATTTGAAGTCTATCGGAATTAGAGCATGGAGAAGAGTTGCCAGAGACAGGGGCGAATGGAGGATTGTTCTGAAGAAGGCTTTGGCTCATAAAGAGCTGTAACGCCACTGATGATGATGAAGTAGTAGTTTTTCTCACTTCCTGAAAAATTTTAAAAATGGACGAAGTGCGATATGAAAGTCTGATCCTCATATATACTGGCGATGTCTGCCCCTCTTTTATTACGTATATCAAGCGGACATGGTCTCTACCTTTTTGATATGTCGATGTAGTCTATTTAATTTTTTCTGGTATGATCAGGTGTAGTCTATGTAACCTTGAAGATATTTGTATGTGGGATTATGATTCCACTAATAACTAAGCTGTAGCTAGTACAAAAGTTATCTCTGTTTTCATTCATCACTCCTAGTTTGTTTCACACATCACTCCTGTTTGTCCATTATGAATAGTTGGTTGTCTAAAGTTAGTGTCGTCTTCTCTAATTTTAGCGTTTATATCGCTTATGATTATATAGGACCCAGTACTGAACCACAAGGTTCAGTACTGGATCCTTTACTTTTCCTTTATAAATGACATCACTAACTTAAAAGTCGATGGAAAAATTTTTCTTTTCGTTGATGATACCAGTATTACCTGAAGGAACTCTAATATTGCAATAATATTGCAACTTTTCAAGCAAATATAACGTCTGATCTACTTAAAATAAAAACCTGGCCCGACTCTAATTTACTCTCTTTTAACGTGGATATGACAGTAGCATTATCTTATAAAGGAGCTCTTCAACCCTTGCTTCTTAATAACAGCCAGATCAGTATCGTTCGTTTTGTAAAATTTCTTGGTATTTTTATAGACAGCAACCTTAAATAGTTCCTTCATATCGATTTGTTAAGTAAGAAACTAGCCTCAGCATGGTATGCAATAAGATCTGTTTCAAAGGAAATCAATTTAGTATCTTCCAAAATAACACACTTTTCTTTGTTCGAGTCTCATCTCCGATATGGCCTTTCTTTTTTGGGTTCTAATACAGCTACCAAAGTTATTTTTAAATTACAAAAAAAGAAATACGGTATCTTTTTGGCCTCAGTAGAATAACACATTACAGAAGCTACTTAAAAAATTACGGGATTTTACATATTTCTACCCTCTCTACATATTCTAGAAACTGTTTGCTTAATTCCTAACCACCTACACGTTTTTCCAGCAAGACCTAATTATGACTACTCAACCAGAAATTCAAGCTTTAATGTTTATTTACCGATCCCGTCCACTGAGTTAGTAAACAAATCCATATTAGATTCGGCAAAAAAAATTATACAACCATCTCCCTTTGCAACTTAAATATACAACGTATTTCCTTAAGTTCCGTAAATTGAGAAAAGCCCATCTATCTGAGAGACCATATTATTCAGTGAAAGGTAGTGAAATTACACTATATTTAGGTAGAGGCTACAAAGTATTTTTATATATATTTGAGTATCACATGCAGCAGCTTAAACTTATTCGTAAACTAGTTAGTAAGATTTTATTGTGCAATTTGCAATTTACTGAAATTTTGCAATGGATTGTATATTTTATTTTGTGATATTGACGATATAGGTAATTTTAGTAAATTTTAATTGTTATTGTTATTTTGTTGACTTTTGTAAGCTTTGTCCATAAAATTGTACAATTTTCAGTGACAATAAAGCATATTTCTATTCTATTCTATTTTATATCCCTTTGGTTTACTTGCTGCGAGACGTCGTTATACACATAATATATACTGTCTATAATTAAAAAAAATTACACACTTTATTGAGTGGACACATGTTCCACTCAATAAAGAAAATAATTATTATTATGGTCTATTTTTTTGTTAATTTAATTTAAATTTTACTCATTTTAATTTGTTGCAGTCATAAAACTTATACGTAGACGCCACTGGTATTTCTGCAGTAGAATATGCTAAAGAAACTCCACTCATTAGTCTCATTAGCTCAAATCTTAATTCCTTTAGTATATTTATCCGGCCTTGGAATAAATGGCATGCTCCACTTTTTTCAACAAGGCACTTGAGAGGTAGGTGTATTCAATCAGCGCTAATTGTAAGACAGACTAAATGTGTCGTCCAAAATGTTTGTTGTATGAACTGATTTATTTTAAAGTTATTTACATGAGATTACAGGATAAAGCTTGACACAGTAATATCTAAAAATTTTCTTTTATTTTTAAAACTATATAAATATACGACGGTATAACCTATAATAAATAAATATACCGTAAAACAAAAAGGGTATTATCAGAAACACTGAGAAGAGAATAAAACTAGACTTAAAAAAACTTAAAAAGACTTAAAAATACATAAAAATACTTAAAAAGACCTAAAAAGACTTAAAAAAAGACTTAAAAGGACTTAAAAAAACTTAAAAACAAGTCAACTCTTTTAGCAAACTAGGCATCTACCAAATAGTCGGCAAATGATACCATTTTTAGGTCATTTGGTTGAAAGGTTTCAAAATCAATAACGAACTATTCTCCAAGTTTTTTGGATTGAGAAATGATAAACCAAAGCATTACGTCACTAATTTTTAAAAAATGTCTTTTCAAAATCTCACCATGATGTAGTGATGGAATTGTCAGCTGATTGTGTGGTTTCAAGTTTCTTGGAAACTGATTTCCAGATTTTCAAGTTGATGATTTAGTAAGGACTTTTACAGTTAATAGGTTGGGGAGGCCCATGTTCTTTTCTCTCCAATTTGATAGGTAGAGGTAATTGACCATTACTTCCAAGTACCGATTTAATTTTCAACTTTAAATTATCTACTTATTTTACTGACATACATTACCTCTTAGGTTATTAAGTCTTTCCTGATATATCTGCACTCTCAATTTTATGAACCCTTGATGAACATTGTTTTCATAAACTTAAAAAAAAACATTCAACAACGCACTCAGATTTCTTGTATTTTGGCTTACACAATTACAATTTTAAGTTTAAAATTAAAATTAATATTTCCCAATAGTTAAGCCTCAAGTCTCGATAAGGTACATTTTTCTAGAAATCTATTATAAAGAAAACCATTGATATTTTTATATTTACACAATGAAATTATCGATCGAGTTAGCAAATACAAATATTTAGGCACTTTTATAAATGAAGACAACGATAGCTCAGCAGAAATCAAAATAAGAATAGAAAAAGCCAGATCCATATTCACTAAAATGAAGAGAGTGTTCTGCGGAAGAGATTTGAGCCTTGAAATGAAACTTCGCCTGATGAGATGTTACGTACTTTCTGTGCTGTTCTACGGAATGGAGTCATGGACGTTGAAAAAGATTGATACCAAAAAATTAGAGGCATTTGAACTGTGGATGTATCGCAGAATCCTGAGAATATCATGGACCAAGAGAGTCACAAATGTCGAGGTCTTGAGAAGAATGAATAAAGAAAAGGAAGTCATATTTACGATCAAAAAACGAAAACTGCAATACTTGGGACACATTACAAGAGGCGAAAGATATGAACTGCTTCGAATAATTATGCAAGGGAAAATAGCAGGAAAAAGGTCCATAGGAAGAAGACGAAACTCCTGGCTAAAGAATCTACGGGAATGGTATAGCTGTAGCAGCAACGAATTGTTTCGGTCAGCAGTTTCGAAAATACGTATAGCCCTGATGATCGCCAACCTTCGGAACGAAGATGGCACTTGAAGAAGAAGATTGATATTTTATTATTGACTCAAATTTTTATTGTAGAAGAGTTAGTAATAGTAATATGAATAATATCATGGGTATTATGATACAATTAAAAAAAATGCACGAATAGGCGGATCTTACAAAAAAAGACAAAATACCTATGTAAAAAATAACATCTACAATAGGCACAACAGACAAAAAAAGGCATTTTGTCTAGAATTCGAGCTTTAGGTATAACATAGCACATTGGCATTTTACGTCGTGTTGAATTCGAGGTTGGTCGGGATGACCAAATGGTCATTATAAATTAATGGACAAAATTGTGAAAAGTAGGATATTTAAAATATTTATAATGGTTCCTGAATTTTACTGAATGATTTGAATAGTCTTGTATAATTTGTAATATTCTGCATTAAAACAAAAATTCCTAATTTGATTGGTAAGAAAATATTATATTTTTTACTTGATCATTCACACTTATTTGTGGGAGTCTAGCGCACTTCATTTTTTTTTCCACTAATTTTAAATTTTATTCTCAATTTTTTCAAACAATACATAGCAAAATGAATTATAAATGACAAAATCATCATCATCATTTTGGCTTTACAACCCTGTGTAGGTCCTAGCCTCCCCAAGAATTTTTCTCCAGTCCTTCCCATCCATTGCCTTCTTTCGCCAAGCACGTATTTCCATATTTCTCATGTCTTCATCGATGTTATCTAGGAATATTGTTCTGGGTCTTCCTCTTCTTCTTTGACCAATAGGTCTATCAAGGAGAGTTTTTCTAGCTGGGTCGGTTTGCTCCATCCGCATTACATGGCCTTCCCACCTCAGACGTCCTATCTTTATGTGTTTTACGATATCTGGTTCCTGGTATATCCTATAGAGTTCGAAGTTGTATCGTCTTCTCCAGCCACCATTTTCATTTACCGCTCCATAGATGCGCCTTAGTATTTTTCTTTCAAAACATCCCAACATGTTTTCATTGCTTTTTGTTAAAGTCCAGGTTTCTGAACCATATGTTAGGACTGGGCGTATTATTGTTTTGTAGAGTTTTACTTTTGTATTTCTTGATATAACTGTAGATTTAAAAAGGAGATTAAGCCCAAAATAGCATCTATTAGCCGTGCAAATTCTGCGGTTTATCTCTGCGGTAGTGTCATTTTCAGTATTGACGAGCGTTCCCAGGTATACAAATTCGTTAACTGCTTCGATGACGTCATTTAAATAACAAAATACTATTTGAAATTTTCGCGTAATTTATCGGTAAATTAAGGAATGTGGATAATTTCTAAAAGGATTGACCAATCATACCAATGATATGTATTATTATTTTTAATGCAGTAGATATTTCTTGGCAGGCCTTAAAGTGCTATGATATAAATATTTGCCAAACCACCCATAAACATATTACTCGATCGGCAGGACTTAACTCGACCACCTTAAAAATGTACCCGCAATAAATCAGGTAAACAGGTAAACGGAACGCTACTGCGGTAGCATAGACCGTTCCATTCATCTCTGTGAAACTCTTAATTTCGAAGCCGTAGTCTTGGTTAGAGTCATAGTTTTTGCCCCATAGGTTATGACTAGTAATACGCATTGGTCAAATACTTTTCTTTTGAGGCTAATTGGTATGTTGCCCCTAAGTGTATCTCGC
The DNA here is from genome assembly GCF_040954645.1 of Diabrotica undecimpunctata. NCBI lineage: Eukaryota > Metazoa > Arthropoda > Insecta > Coleoptera > Chrysomelidae > Diabrotica > Diabrotica undecimpunctata. The sequence continues at coordinate 52,657,943 of NC_092808.1, forward strand.
AGTTTTCCAAAAGCTAACCACGCTAAAGTAATTTTTTTTGGATTTCGCATGTTTAGTTATCCCTGCTGATTATTATCTCATTACCCAAATACTTACTTCTCCAACAGTTCTACCACTTTGTCTTGAATAGTTAAGTGGTTATTGGGGACCATATTTGTCATAAACTTAGGTTTGGTCAAGTTCATTCTGAGGCCCACCTTCAAACATGCAAAGTCCAATTCATTTAACATATCTGTGGCTTCTCCCAAATTATCTGTGATAAGAACAATTTTATCTGCGAAACGGAGAGTCGTTATGAATAATTTCGGTGAGAATGTATCTCCTTGCCTTATCCCACGTTTTGTTTTTATTGGTCGACATTTTTGTAAATATTGTAAATAAGTTCACTATACCTATGATCAATCCTCCTGTCATTCATTGCTTCTATAAGGCTGTCTATTTACTGTCTTTACTGTATGTCTTTACTGTATGAAGATAATCATTAGTACCATAATTTGAACGAAATCCTGCCTGCTGTCTTGGTTGATAGAAAACTAATTTTTTTCCAATCTTGATGTCACTAACCTCGTGAAGAGCTTGTATATGTGGTTCAACAGGCTAATAGGTCTATAATTTTCTAGGTCCGTTCTATCTCCTTTTTTATGCAAAAGTTTGGTTATAGCTTTGTTCCATTCTTTGGGCACCTCTCTTGGCTGCAAACACTGATTAAACAATTTCCTTAATTTATGTTATAGCGTATCTCCTCCATTTACGATAGCTTCTATTACAATTCCATCCTCTCCTGGGGCTTTGTTATTTTTCATTTTTCGTAAAGCTTGTCGAATCTCATCCACCTTTATTTCTGGCATTAGTTCGGAACCTTGACACATGATCTCCTTTGAAACGTTTGTTTGTGTTCTTGTTTGATCTTCTCGTCTACGTAAAACTCTTCGACGATCTGTATTAACTCGTCTCTTCTTCTTAAGGTGCCTTCTCCATTACTGAAGGTTGGCTATAACTACAGCAAATTGCTCTCTATCTTTGAGCATTTTCTTCTTCCAGGACCTCTTCTTCCTTCTACTTTCCTTTCCATTATAAGTCATAGGAAGTTGTATTTTTCTCCTCTGTAAATATGTCCTAGATAACTCGTTTTTCTGTTTTTTACATTATTTAGAAGTTCTCTCTCAGTGACCATTCTTCTTAGCACCTCGTTGTTGGTCACGTGCTCTGTCCAAGAGATCTTCAGCATCCTTCGAAAAACCCACATCTCAAAGGCTTTTATACGCCTCATACTTGTAATTCCGACAGTCCATGTTTCCACTCCGTATAGCAATATAGAATAAATAAACGTTTTGACAAATTGGTATCGGATATTCAACGATAACGTAGAGTTTATTAGATATTTTTTCATTCGTTGAACTGCGGACCTAGAATATTCTATACGAGCACGTATTTCGACCTCGTGGTCAAGATCGTTTGTTATCCAGCAGCCAAGATACTGGAATCTTTGTACTGGTTCTATATGTTTGTTATAGATACAAATATTAATGTCGACATTGGGTTTACTTGTAACAGCCATTACTTTTGTTTTATTTCTGTTTATATTTAGTCCCAAGCTATCTCCCTCTCTGGTTATGGCATTCAAAAGTCGTTGTCAACCCTCAGCACTCTCCGCAATAATGACGGTGTCGTCTGCGTCTCTTAAGTTGTTTACGTATTCACCGTTAACTCGTCTCTACGTGATATTATTTCATTTTGCTTGTTTCTTTATTTATGCATTTCGCATTTCCCATTCGTTAGCTTTTATATTATCGGTTTTAAATGTTCTTAAATCTCTCCTGACTGCCTTCGAAACAGTTTTTTATTTTTCTTAGAGTGTGGCTGTCTGCATTCTTATCGCTACTCATTTGTCTTCTTTGATCTAGCAGCGTTTCAGTGTATGGACTTATTTTACTATCTGATTTTCTTTTAGGAGAGTGTCCTCGGTAACTTTCTTGTAAGACGTTTATGATGCAATTATTCAAGTGGTTAAGATGGTTCTCGGAGGTTTCATGCAGTAGTAGCTTATTATTAATATGTGCCTGATATTGGTTGCTATCTAATTGGGGTGTCCAGATACTATGAAATTTATTTTTAATCATTATGTTTCTTTTTCTTTATACGTTGATTTGGACTTTTGATCGTATCATTCTGTGGTCACTGCTTGTGGTGAACTAGTTAATTACTGTTACATCTTTAATTATGTGTTTTTTATTACTTATGATGTAGTCGATTTCGTTCATTAAGTCATGACCTCGATCATTTCTTTCTGGAAAGCCGAATTTTCCCAAGGATGTTTCTAGTGTTGCTTCTTTTACACCTATTTTTGCGTTGAAATCGCCACATAAAATTGTAAATTGAGTACAAAAGTCATTAGGCGCAGTAGTTATATCGTTATAAAACATTTCGATTTCTTGGTTTGTATGGTATGTTGTTGGAGTGTATACTGGGTAATTTTAAGTTGATATCTTTAGTTTTATAATAAGACATACCCCTCTAGATTATATACTTTGGATGTTTATTATCTTGTTCTTATAGACAAAGAAACCGATGCCTATAACTTGTAAATGTAATTTCAGAGCTAATCTGATCAAATACATGCCCTGATTTCAGTGTTTTTACAGTTTCACCTATTTTATTCTTTTACACTCTTATTTCTATGCTTATATTGTATAATAATTATTCAGTTGTTATTTTTCACAACGTATTATTTTTATTCAGATAATTATCTCAAAATGTTTAAAAATATTTTTTTATCCACATAACTTAATTATTTTATAAAGCCCATGTAAGGATTAATTATGAAAGTTGTTTCATATAATCAATCGCCGAAAAAGTAATAAGGACTTCAGACAATGGCCCTCTTTCTAAGGAAAGATAAGCTGTCCACAATGAGCCCATCTTAGGCCTTGTTCTAGACGATATTGTCATTAAACAATATCTTAGCCGATGCCATATATATGAGTGTGCTGGCAGAAATGAACTGGGCATTATGTCACGAATAAGTCGATTGGCCATTGTCCTATATGTCTATTGTTCTCTTACATCATGGAAATGGTCAACCACTTATACACTGAGATAAGATGACAAGTTACGAGTGCTTGGGTAAGAAAACATATCAGAATATTGTAAGGCGTATGAGTATATATTTGTTTATGCTATAAAAATAATATTTATGGACTTCGATTTATTTAATAGGGTTGGGTTACAAGCTATGCATTTGAAAATTCGTACAATTTATTTACAAATTTAACATGCTAAAATTAAAAAAATCACCAAGGAACGTAAACAGTTAGGCGCTGTAGCTTTAAATTTAAAAATACATAAGAGTACAGAAGGTTAAAATTGATTTAAATATAATTGTTAAAATTAAAAAATAGTCATATCCTTAAAGCTTTATAAAAAGCAAAGGAAATATGTGATGATTAGAGCGGCAACCTTCCAGTCAACACCGTCTCATCCGACCCACCTATTTTTGGTTTGATTTGTCCCGGCTATTCTTTTTATGTCGTCTACCCATCTCATCTGTGGTGATCTGCGAAGCTCCATTCGAGTTTGTCAATTTTTGTTGTGATATCCTCAACTTTTGTTTTTGATCTTACCCAGTCGTTCCTCTTTTCATCTGACAGTCGTATACCTAACATTGTTCTTTCCATTTTCCTTTCCATTACCTATAGTAAACATTAGATATATTGATATAATAGGTCAATTGAAACAATGCATTGATGATAAAGGTGTAGACGGTATAGACGGATGGTTTGGATGTGCTTATTCTCGAGAGCCAGGCGCATTTTTCGTATGAACAGGAGCAGAATTTAAGTGGCGATGCAGCAGATGATACAACCTAGTATTAAGTTAGTTAGAACGTTTTATTTTTATATTAAGTTGTTAACAATGTTTCAATAAAAGCTTATAAAAAGGGTGTTAATCTTTTTGATGCGGCGTCGTTGAAATTCAGTTGAAATCGGATTAAACTTATCCTCATCCAGAAAATGGATAGTATTAAAAAAACGATCTTCATCTTGGCGCCTTCTTGTAATCATGTATTTAGATATTCTTTTATAAATACCAACACATTATTTATATTATAAATTTTTATAAAATTTGGATGCAATTTCAGGGTTAAGAAATGATTTGGTAGCCCATGTATAAAGAAGAAATTTAAGAGAAGGATTTTTAATTTCTATATGTTCTTTTTTGTCTGAATAATAAAAGGGTTCAATTACGTTTCTTTGTTTTCCTCTTGGTGAAGACTCTACACCTGGCAGTCTTCACAACATACGCATGACAACATCGTAAGAAATCAAATTGATTTTTTATTGATTAATCAGAGATACAGAAATGGATTGCAATGAGTGAAAACGTACCCTGGAACAGATATCGGATTGATCACAATCCCATAGTAGAAAAATTGAAACTTAAGCTAAAGATAATTAAAAAAAAATACATAAAGAAAATTCATATAAACAGCTTAAAACAACCTAACGTTAAACTAAAAGTCACAGAAAAATTAAATGAGGCAATAGTGGATATCACGGCAAGATCTAAACAACCGGCCAATATAGAAGACAAATGGAATTGTATAAAATCAGCTATCGTAACCACATATATCGTGATCACTTCCCAAAAGTACAAAAAGAAGAATTGGATGACTGACGAAATATTATCAATGATGGACGACCGCAGATCATTTAGAAACAAAGACCGAACCAAACATCAGGAGATTAACCGACAAATACGAAAAGAGTGTCGCAAAGCTAAAGAAGAGTGGCTGCTAGACAGGTGTGCAGAAATGGAACAATTAGAAGAAAAACATGACCACTTTAACATACATAAACTTGTTAAAGAAGTGACAGGTCATATAAAACCTTTCAGTTTTAACAGTATTGTAAAGGACAATAAACTAATTACTGATCCCAAGGATCTACTTCAACAATGGAGAAACTACACACAGCAACTATACTCAGATAACACTAGAAGAAACTCTAAAAGTGAATATAAAAGTGAACCCTCCCCCAAAATATTGAAGTCAGAAGTTGTAAGTGCAATCAAACAGAGCAAATGGGGAAAAGCACCAGGTCCAGACGATATATACATAGAGGTTCTAACAATGTTGATTGAAGACAATATAGACGCCTTGGTAGATCTTTTTAATGACATTTATGGGTCCGTTCAAATACCACAGGATTGGCTTTAATCAACCTTTATACCAATCCCAAAAAAGCCAAACGCTAATAGTTGCGACCAATTCCTAATGATTAGCTTATTGAGCCAGGTCCTAAAACTCTTCTTAAAGATAATTCACACAAGAATATACAACAGATGTGAAAGAGACATTAGCCCCATACAGTTCGGTTTCAGACAAGGATTTGGCACAAGAGAAGCACTTTATGGCTTAAATAGCCTACTTCAGTAATACAGAGATCAGCAAAAAGATGTCTTCTTATGCTTTATAGATTACCAGAAAGAAAGCGTTCGATTGTGTTAATCATTCAGAATTAGTAAAATTGCTCCAGGAACGTTCGATGAGAATGAACTTAAAATCATAACCTTTATATAAATCAAGTGGCATCTGTGAGAGTAGAACTGGAATCTACATCATATTTCTCAATCGAAAAAGGTGTACGGTAGGGTTGTGTTTTCTCACCCGTCCTTTTTAATCTTTACTCTGAATCGATTTTCGATAGAGCCTTAAGTGACACTGAAGATGAAATCAAAATCAACGGACAAAATATTAGTAATCTTCGCTATGCTGATAATTCAGTCATAAAAGCTGATAGCCAAGAAGCGCTACAACTACTAATAGATAGAATAAACACTGAAGAATAACGACTGGGCTTGAAGATTAATATAGACAAGACGAAGGTAATGGTGGTTAGCAGAACACGAAATATGCAATTAAATATATGAGTAAACAATAAGAACATCCAAAAGGTTAAGTTCAGATATCTCGGTAGTTGGATAACTGAAGATCTAGATCCAGACATAGAGATACGTAGCAGGATTGAGCAAGCCAGAACAGCATTTACTAATATGAAAACCTTGCTAAGCAATAGCAGCCCTAACTACTGCTATATGGTGTAGAAACCTGAACCATAAAGGCCAATGTGATAAACCGATTGGAGGCCTTTGAAATGGGGGTATTCAGAAGACTACTTAAAGTTCCCTGGACAGATTACACAACAAATGTTGAAGTAATAAACCGAATGCGCAGAGAACGAAATTGCTGCCAATAATAAAAAGAAGAAACACTGCTTATCTGGGTCATATATTTCGAAATTCCAAGTACCAAGTTCTTAAAGCTTATTATGGAAGGAAAGGTAGAAGGAAAACGGGGCATCGAAAGAAAGAAATACTCATGGGTTAAAAACATAAGGGATTGGACAAACCTCGATACCAATGCAATCTTTAGAGCCACACAAGACCAAAAGGAGTATGCCAGAATTGTGGCCAACATTCAATAATTGGATAGGGCACCATAAGGAGAAGAAGAAATTTTCCTCTTGGAGTTTTGGAAAATTTACATCTTCTTCTTCTTCGTATTGGACATTTTAATAATCTTCCACGTGGTAATCATCTGAATATGCGTCCTGATTTGGACAGTAATATGCCTATTCTCCATTGGTAGGCATTGGTATCGTTTTCGTCTAATTGTTCAATATTGAACAGCTCTTCTCTGGTAAACTTTGGGATGTGTAGGTGCTTTGACTTAAAGTTTCTGAAGTTTTGACGTCAATTTCTTCATTCTTATGGAAACCAGGCTCTTTATTTGTCAAATTGTTGCTGCAGCTTGGCTGACATTTTTTATGATTTGTATTACCCTTCTCTAATATTTAGTTCATGTCAGTTACGTTACTTATCAAAATTTCATCGAAGATGTATTAAATAAAAGGCATTATTCCGCATTTTTTGAAACGTGTCTTTATATTGCTGTGATTCATAGATTTATGAAACGCATATCTGAAACATTATTCGATTCAAAAAACTGTAATTGGCTTTTCTGGATTTCTCATCTTCCATACCTACATAGCACTGTTATAGTATGTTTTAAATGCAGCATAAACAGCCACATCTAATGGTCGCAAATTGTGGTAAAATGGTGGTAAAGTGGGCATGGTAACTCTGTTGTCTTTTGTTAAATTTAGTGTCTCAATGGAGAAGTGGCTTAATGATTATTCTATATCAGTAATGTTGGATTTATTTTGGAGTTGTTCGAGAGTATAAAATGCCGCATAACAGCTGAAAATAATTTAGAGTTCATCCATATTAAGATATTTGCAAGTCTAATGTGACAGCAGATGCTACGTTTAACATGCGATACTTAAAATGAACTCTTGGGAAGATCATTACAGGATATAGGGCAGTTCCTGAAACATCAGGGAAAAAGTTCAGTATTGCTGTAAGTCATACTTTTGAGAAATTTACAAACCTGTCGAACTTATAATGCAGCACTTTGTGACCAATATATCTCGTTCGCTGTTTGTAATTTTATTTTTTTTTTTCTCTTGGTGCCACAATCTTTGATGACTTTTGTGCAGCTATGGTTAATATTTCGTCTAAGTTAAACATGAGTATGCATTCAGAAAATCTATCAAAACGCTTTAAAACTTCCTTCCGAAAAAATGCATCCACATTCCAGCGATTAAATAATATAGCTCTGAATAAGCTGCAACCTTCCGGTTGCCGTATACTGAGTTCGAGGTGCCTCTTTTTAAAAGAGTCAACTAAAGTTGCATAAACATGAACTGTTCCAGATCCATGGATAAGCAGCAAACTTTGCTACCAGGTTGTTGTAAATCTATTGTATCGTGCTTGAGTAGTTCTCTTGCCTTTTTGGCTTTTCTTTGGTGAAGTCCTAGCCCACATTTTGACTGGTGACTACTACCTTTATTTATTCGTATTTCACAGTACAATCTATCACAGGTGTAACATGTATCCATTCGAGCTCGTTGAGAAGACAAATTTGAAAATTCGCGTTTAAAAACAGATCTATAGAATTTATAAGTTACTTTAGTATCTAGATATCGCTCATGATACGCTCTGAACAGTCTATTAGTAGTTAGGTCCTGGCTTAGGTATTGTTTATTGTATTAAAAAAATGTGCTTTTTTATAGCACAGCGGTTATCTTTAGAATATAGCGTTTTTTTATGTGACGTCCTATTATCTAAGAAAGAATTTTCGCCAAGATTCTTTTTATTTACAAGAACTTCCAGCTTTTTCCTTGTTACAGCAAATATATTCATTAATGTATTTTTACATACCTGAGCAAAGGCTCCATCTTCATTGGGTAGGGTGTAGCTTACTGTTGTTTGACATCTACTATCTTCCGGAACCTCATAGGTACCATATCGGCCCCTCCTAACCCGCAGCAGCTGTAAGACCCATCAGATAAGTACCTTGCGTTTTGGTGTTCTCTAAGTGAAACTTTTTAAACAAGGATTTTCTCCAGCAATAACTAATAGTTGTACAATTATATTTGCACTTACAAATCACCTAAAAATAAAAAATATATAAAGTAAGACAGAGTGCAACATGATAGGATATATTACAAACTTTCTGTGTTGGCAATGGTTTTGCTGCTATATTTTTACGTTTTATATACTTTACCAGTCTTTCTAAGTTGAGTTTGTTCCTTGACAAGGCTGCCAATATCATTACTTCTTCGGATTTTCACTTTACTCATTGCAACAAACTGTACGCTTTAATCACACCTCAACAAAATTATTAATAAGAAATTTAACAGTCTGGCACTTAACCCGTTTGTAAAGCAATAGGCAAGGCACATATCGCTGGCGCCATCTTACAGTACCTATAAAAAGTTTATTATTAGGAATGACACCTAGCGCCTTTGTTAGGGCGTAGAGCATGGAACGTAAAACCTTTGTATGGTAATAACTTAAAATCAAAAGTTTTGGCACCTTTTGAAACTTATACTTTTCAATTATTGCGACTGTGTTATAGTCCATTCGTCTTAAGGTGGCCCATTCTCCCCTACTCATTTTCTACGTAAACCTCTTCAATGTCTAACGGTTATTAATAAATTTTTGGATGGTCATAAGATCAACCACTTTCAACCGTAGACAGGAAAATCGAAAAACAAGTTTCGTCAGACAATAATAAAGAATGTTTTTGCTACTGGTAATGAAAGTATCTTAAAAAAATTAGCAGGTTATCTTTGAATTTTGTCACAGTCATTTATTGGACATGTTCGAGACGTCTGACGCGTTATACTTGTGACCTATTTTTATTATCAGACAATGTTATTTTTGTGTTTTTTTTTTACAATTTTTAAGCTATTTCATTAAAAATAATAGCAGTATTATAAATTTTCGGTATGGCGTAAAGTCGACATATTTCGGTAAACAGCAAAAACGCTCCAGAATCAAAATAGTCGCAGAAAGAAACCGTGTCAGACTAGGTGTAACAAAGTGATACTCAAAGTTTGGAGAAAGTATCGGTCATAAACTTTTTTGTCGACGGGCACTCTAACTATTATAAGAATTAGGTATATTAGAAACAGCTTTATTTATAATAATGTGGAAGTCACAGTTAATATCCGGATACCTAAAGTAATTTACCATTAAGTACAATACCTGCGTAATCAGTGTAAATGTCTCATTACATGTTCTTCCATCCAAACCTATTGTCAAAGTCGTATCTTTAATTAAACAAAAATGGTAAATAATGGAATAGAGCATGACGGTTAACGGTTTTAATATGTGGTTAGAATATTTAGCTTTGAATGATGCTACATGAATCATAAACTAATTATAGTGCAGGTGGTAAATTTATATTGGTTATTTCTAGCACTTGTTTTAATATGTTTCATTAATGATAAATACAATAATTTAATTGTCTAATTACTTTATAACACAAATCGCCCTTTGCAGAAAATGTTTCTGAAACATCAAATTAAAGATTATCACTATTATTTAGAAAAATGTATTATATTTTTAGTATTGAGGATTATATATTAAATTAAGACAACATTATCAATATCATCATTCTGGCTTTACAACCTTGTGTAGGTCTTAGCCTCCTTAAGAATTTCTCTCCAGTCGTCCCTGTCCATCGCCTTCCTGCGCGAAGCACGTATTCCCATATTTCTCATGTCTTCATCAATGTTATCAACAAACCTTGTTCTGGGTCTTCCTATTTTTCTCTGACTAATGAATCTATCAAGGAGCGTTTTTCTACCTAGGTCATTTCTTTACCTAGATCATTTTGTTCCATCCGTATTACATACCCTATCCACCTCAGACGTTCTATCTTAATATGGTTTACGATAGCTGGTTCCTGGTATATTCTATAAAGTTCGAAGGTTTATCGTCTTCTCCACACTCCAATCACTGCTTCATAGATTTGTATTCTTTTTTTTAAACATCCAAGTAATGTTTTCATGACTTTTTGTTAGAGTCCAGATCTCTGAATTGTTTTGTAGAGTTTTATTTTTGTATTTCTTGATATAATTGTAGATTTAAGAAGGAGATTGAGCCCAAAATAGCATTTCTTGGCCGTGCAAATTCTGCGGTTGATCTCTGCGGTAGTATTATTTTTAGTATTAAGGAGCTCTCTTAGGTATACAAATTCGTTCACTGCTTCGATGACGTCGTTTTTTATAACAAGTGGTCGTAGGATTTGTGGTTGCGTGCTTATTTTCATATACTTCGTCTTGTTGGTGTTTAATATTAAACCCATTTTTGTAGCTGATTTTTTTATTGCTACATACGCATCTCGTACAGTGTTTTTCGTTCTCCCAACAATATTGATATCATCAGCATAGGCAAGGATTTGTACTAATTTATTATACATTGACTCATGGGTTGTGATTTGTGATATACGTATTACTTTTTCCAGAGACAGATTGAATAGTATACACGAGAGAGAGTTTTCCTGGTGCAGCCCGTTATTGGATTTAAAAGGTTCAGACAGTTCCCACTGAATTCGTACTCTACATTCAACTTTTTTAAGAGTAAGTTTTGTTAAATTTACTAACTTATTTGGTATTCCTAGCTCTTTTATTGCTTTGAACAGTTCTCTTCTATTCATAGAGTCGTAAACTGCTTTTTAGTCTATAAATATGTGATGAGTATCTATGATCTATTCCAGTGTTTTTTCTAAAATTTGTTTCACGTTTGCAATCTGATAAATTGTCTATTTACGACCTCTGAAACCAGTCACTGTCTCTGCTATCTTTCTACTACATTCCTATTGATATCATCAGCATAGCCAATCATTTGCACTGATTTATTATATATTGAACCAATGGTTGTGATTTGTGATAGACGTATTACTTTTTCCAAAACCAGATTGAACAGTACTATCCGTTCTGCATATGGTGCCATACGGTGACATAGTACTGTGGAAAATATTTTATACGCTGCATTTAGAAGCGTAATTTCTCTGTGGTCAGAGCATTCAAGGATATCTCCTTTTTTGTGTATGGTGCAAAGTATTCCAATATTTCAATTATTGGGAAGGAATTTCGTTGTCCTTTTTCTTGTATAAGCTGCTGTAATGCCATTATGGTATCGTGATCACCTTCTTTATTGAGTTTAGCTGGGAGATTATCTCTTTCGGGTGATTTGTTTCTGGCTAGATTTTAACTGCATCTTTAACTTCTAGAGTCGTTGGAGTTCTTCTTCTCTCTCGTCTGTTTCCCTTATCTCATCTCTTTTGTCTTCCAGCATTTCTTCTTCTTCCTCTATATTAAGTGCCTGGTTAAAGTATTTAACCTATTCAATATATCTTTTCTTTTTGTTAATAGGTCGTTATTCTGACTTTTCCATTTTCTTGTGGTTGCCTGGAACGCTTTTCTGTTGATGTTAAATTTCTTATAGAATGCTCTGAATTCTTTCTCTCTATTGAGGATTCATATATATTTAAGTTCCTTAATTAAGTGGTTTCGTTTTTTCTTTTTAATATCTTTTTTTCTTTTCTTTTTTTTGTCTGGCAATTCTCTACACTTGTTCTAATTAGTCGGGTAAGCATCTTTCTGTAGGCTGTATTTTTTTTTGAATTCTTGCATTCATCGTCAAACCAATGAATTTTACGGTCACAAATTTCTGTTTCTATTTTATCTTTCGTTGCTGCTTTAATGTCTTCCTTTATTCTGGCCCAGTAGGAGTATTTATCTGTGTGGCCTTCCTCATTTACATTTTAATTTCTTTGTCTGCTGGTGATGTTTTCGAGTATGGTTCTGCAATTTTCGCATCTCTTATTTTTTCTCACTAGGCAATGATGTGTCTGTGTTTGCGCCTCTATAACTTCTACAGTTTTTTACATCTACTCCATGCCTTAAATCTATTCAGATGTAATCTAGATCAAGAAGACTCGTTGTTCTTCTATGAAGAGAGGTCCGGGTTACCTTGTTTATGTTCTTGTGTTCAAATTAGGTATTGGCGACTGTTATATTTAGTGCTGCTGCTAAGTTTATCAGTCGTAATCCATTGTCGCTACTGATGTTGTGTAGGCTATGCTTTCCTATCGTGGGCATGACAACTCGCTCTCGTCCTATTATTGCATTAATGTCATCTAATGCAATCTTAATGTCATTTCTAGTAATCAGTAGACATCATCTGTAAGCTTTTTTTAGGTCTTAGAAGAACTGTTCTTTTATTTTCTTTAGTTTGTCTATTGGGGCATGTACACTGATCAAAATGTAATTAAATAATTTCTCTTTTAAGCACATTCTTTGACTGTAGGCTTTAAAGTCAATAACGAGGTCTTTTGTTCTTTATTTTACAATAATCCCACCCAATCCATGTGTTGACTTTCATTCCAGGTATAATATATGGAATGGGTTCTCTTGTCAAGAGTGCTACTATGTCTAGTAAAGGTGTGAGCGCTTTATTTCGGTACAGTTTCCGGGTATTCCATGTTCCTAATCTCAGTTCCATTTTTTGTTTGCAGATTCGTCGTCGTGAGTTCCGTCCAGCTTATAGTTTCTGAGATTTTATAACCTATTCTTAGAGGAAGAGGTTGTCGGCCTCTAGCCCAACCCCCAACCTGAAGGGCCAGGGACTCTTCTGGTTGGAATTTTTATTTTCCAGATACCCATCGGTCCTACGACCGGTTAGGACATTACCCTATCCACCACCTAGGGACACGTACGGTGGGAGACAGGCAACTCCACACGGAATGCAAAATTATTAGGTATTTAAAAAAACTTATTTTACTATTTTGATGGCAATAAGCCACAATTGAAGTTTAAAATCAGTTGGTTGACGTTTCAATTTTCACTTCAGAAATCGTTATCAATGTTTGTATTTTGATAACAATTTCGGAAGTGGAAATTGAAACGTCAACCAACTTATTTTAAACTTTCTTCGTCTCAGTTCGAAGTAAAGCTCGAAGGTTGGCGATCCAGAAGGCAATTGTAGTTTTGGAAACTGCTGCGCTAAAGATTTCTGCGGATGAGCTGTCGAACCATCTCCTTAGGTCTTTCAGCCACGAGTTCTGGCGTCTTCCTACTGATCTTTTTTTTAACTTTAGTTGTGGCTTATTCCCATTACAATAGTAATTATGTACTTTAAGATACAATAATTCAATAATACAAAAAAATCCGACAAATTTTAAAAAGCCTTATAGATAATATTACGTTACCCCTTTGTATGCAGGAGTTACTTTGAGAGGGCATGATGAAATCGCGATAATTTCAAAGAGTTAGTTTTCCTTGTTAGTAAATTTGACACTAATTTAAAAACATTTTTAGAAAATGATACTAACTCTAGATACGTTTTTTCTGGGACATCTCAAACCATACAAAATAAATTGATAGATTTACTATAGATATTGATAGATACTATAACGACAATAACGGCTATTGGCACTAACTGATAAATTTTGCAAATCTGAATATCCCTTACTCACCCAAACATTTTGCTTCACATTTGAAAGCAGTAGTCAAGTCTAGCAAAAAAGTAAATTTCTAAAATGACTACCGCGTCATACCATATTATTTTAAACAATCTCGAAAATGGTCGATCATCCTTCTGATCTGTAGATAAAATTTGTAGATTTGGCAATGGAATGCCCATTACAATAATTTCTAGTCTTTCTTGATTTTAGTGCCTTGAAAAAAGCGCTTCAATCAAGCTGCAGATAAACCATTTAAAATATTCATAGCCAGAAGCCACCCAAAGGCGACCGAATTCATCGCCTATGAAAACGATGAAATCACTGACTATAAGTGAAGCCGTGTTGCTCCTGAGTAAGGCTAAGACAGAGAGACGGATAGACGTTTTATTCTCTTTTAAGGCGAACATTAGAAGCACCTCTCAACTACTACGAGAAGCGCAAAATAATTACTTCGGAGAGAATGAACTAAAACTTCGGAGAGAATTTAAAAAAATAGCTCTTTTATTTTAAATAGGTATTATCTCAAAATTTATAAATCACAATTTTGAAATAAGTAATTTTTAATAATAAATAATTTATTATTGTACATTTGAAGAGGTTAGGTGGCGCCTACCTTGCCTACCCCGACGGGCCGCCCCTGACTTAATATAATAATAATTTTCCTCAACTAAAGTAAACTTTGTACATCTTATTTAGTCACATTTTTTCACGTAAATCATGAATTCGTTAATGTCGGGTATTATAAACAATTATTAACAATGTTTTCTTTCTATACGAATTTATTCTTTGCTCTCGTACTAACAAACTAATTACAAGCTTTAAATAATTCACGTAAAATCACCAACTAATCGTAACGCGTAGTTAAACCGTTTTGTCTTTCATCTATAGGAGTGTCCGCCAACAATGATTTTTTATTTATGAAAGAAACAATTATTTAGTGTACTGTCTAAGCTTACTTACCTAGCAATTAGTGAGGCACTAATTAGACATGCTCTAATAATTGCGGCTCGGCTTTCGTTGAGTAGAGTTAATAACTGGTTGTGCTAGAATTGACACTTTGTAAAGTCTTTAAGGCAATCGATTTGGTATGAATGATCTAAAGATATATTTAAAGATGCATAAGCTTAACGGAGTGTTAAATTAATCTTCTTCGCGTCGATTTAATTACTATGTAATTTTATTGTTTGGAAAATGTAAGAAAAATGGGTGGAATAATTAAAGAACGTATAGCTTTTATGTGTTATATACCATTCAATGGATTTAAAGATAAAATCTGAGAGGATAATTTAGGTGTTTTTTTACAACAAAGAAATGTATTTAATTGCTTTATAACTTTAAAATATAAAATAAAATATAAATTATTTTATGTATAACTGCAGTTATTGTAAAAAATATTTATATAAACACTTATTTTAAATTAAATTAATTTAAATTGCCATTACCATAGTGAATTTAAATTAATTAAATTATTTATGGTAATTTTTTTATTTTCCATATATTCTTTTTTTTTGCGGTAATTATCTGTTCCGAATATTGGTGACTGTTGTAGCAATTTTAATTTGGTCCACAGGTTCTCGAAACAGCGTGCCTACGTCAGGTAATATACGTTGTCTTTCTGGGCATCTTTTACCAAATACTCTTTGTTCAATAATTAATTGAAGTAAAGTTTTCCAATTTCTGTTTTATGATCACAATGGGATCACCATTCTTTACCCATGCTGCGAAGAACTTCATAATTCGTCAATCATTCAACCAATGAGATCCGCAGTATCTATATATCTCAAAAGAATCCAGCTATATATATATATATATATATATATATATATATATATATATAATATATATGTATGTATATATATATATATATGTATATATATATATATATATATATATATATATATATATATGTATATATATATATATATATATATATATATATATATATGTATATATATATATATATATATATATATATATATATATATATATATATATATATATATAAGCGCTACAGGCCTTGTAGGCCCCTGGCTTCTAAAAACTTGTTTATTTCTCTCCATTTTTTTCGGTCCCGTGCTTTCTGTTTCCAATTTCTCACGCCTATTTCTGACAAGTCTTGCTTTAATGCTTTCAACCATTTCGTCTTGGGACGTCCTCTTCTTTTTTTCCCATTTCTCCCTCCTTCAGTATTGTTTTAACATTTCGATTCTCTGGCATTCGTATAATGTGACCAAGCCATCTAGCTCTTTGGGCTCGTATTTTTGCCGTAATTGCTGGTTTTCCATACATCCTCGTTATTTCTTTATTCATTCGTCTTCTCCAAACATTCTCTGCCGTCTTTATTCCTCCGAATATTTTTCTGAGCACATTTCTTTCTCAGATCTATGCTTTTTTTTCTTCCTGCTGGTTCATAATCCACGTTTCACTGGCATATATTTTTTTGCTTTTAATAATGAATTTAGTGACCCTATCGCTCTGCTTCCCTTCGTTAATCTTTTGTCTATCTCTTTTTCTTGTTTTCCCGTGTTTGTTAGGGTTACTTCTAAGTATTCAAATTTTAACACTTTTTCAAAACTATAGACAGTTTCTGCTCCTTTCGTTTTGATATATTTGTTAATATTTGTTGTGTCTTCTCTCATTTCAATATATTGCATTTTTGTTTGGTTTATTATTAATCCGTATCTTTTCGCTTCTTCTTCAAATTTCTGGAAGACTGTTTTTTAATGTTTTTTTGTTCTCGCTAGTATTACCACATAGTCCTGTTTGTGATTATATTTGATCTTCTTACGATTTGTGCTAATACTAGGTTGAATAAATTCGTTGACAGCGGATCCCTTTGTTTTAAACCTCTATTCACTTTGAACTGTCTTTAAAAGCTTCCTTCCATTGTTACCCTATTCATCATGTTCCTAAGCATCATTCTCACTAGCATTATAAGTTTTTTTGGTATTTGTAATGTTCTCATGACTTCACATAGCATTGTTCGATTTAGGGAGTCATACGCTTATTTAAAATCTATAAATAGCATATGTAATCCTAAGTTTCGTTCGTAGCTATTATTTTGTTTTAATTTTAACATACTTATTTGATCAGTAGTTGTTCTTTCTGATCTAAAACCTCCCTGGTATTCGTCAATCACTGTTTTATCATATTTTATTAATATTTTCCTAATAATCTTTGCAAGTATTTTATAGACTACTTCTAATAGTGCTATACCTCTATAGTTTTCGCACTCCGTTTGGTCTCCTTTTTTGTAAATAGAATAAATAAGAGCACTATTCCATTGTTTCGGCATTTCTTCTTTTTGCCTAATTATTAGTGTCAAGTGAAATATCCCTTCCTTCAATCTTTCGTCATCTTCCTTAAAAATCTCAGCTGGGATACCACTTTCTTCTGCACTTTTGTTATTTTTTGGGTCTCTTGTTATTTCCTTGACTTCATTCAGAGTTGGTTCCTCGAACGTCCTTTCTTTATCTTCTTGCCAATTCTCATTTCCCTCACGTTCCTCTTGTTGGTCTGTATTTAATGGATCTTCGAAATATTCCGCCCATCTGTTTAATTTTTCTGTTGTTTCAACTAGAAATAAGCCTTCTTTGTTTCTGCAATACTGTGGATTATTTTATGTAGTTTGTCTGGATTTCTTAACTTCTTGGTAGAAATTCTTTACCTATTTGTTTATATAGGCTTCTTCTATGTTTTTCAATTGCTTTTCTAGCTGTTCTTTTTTCTTTTTCTGCAAATTCTTTTCACTTCCCTTCTTCTTGCCACTTAGTTTTCGATCGCATTTTGGGTATTGTCTTTATCTCTTTATAGTTTTGCCCTGTTTCTTTTTGCCAAAACATTCCTACATTCTTTATCGAACCTGTCTTGCCGTCTTTTTATATGCTCTCTTCCTATACACTTTTCCGCTGCTTCCGATAATGCTGTCTGTATGGTCTGCCACTCTTCATATATATCCTGTTTTTCTGGATTCTCTAGTTTTTTATTTATTTGTTCCTCTATTCTATTTACAACCTGCTTCTCTTGAAGGCGCTCTAATTGGTAATTTAATCTATCTCTAACAGGTTTTGGTATTATTGGTAGTTCTTGTTTTAGTTTTATTGCCTTATCATATTTGCTTTTAATTAGGATATGATCTATCTGATTTTTTATGTTTATATCGGAAGAAGTCCATGTTACCTTATGAATGTCTTTGTAATCAAACATTGTGCTAGCTATCTTCATTTTGTTCTCTGTGGCAAATTCTATTAAATTTTTTTCCGTTTTCATTTGACCCCTTATGTAAATTTCGTCCCCCTGTCATTCTTCTATATATTTCTTTTTTTCTGACTTTCGCATTTATGTCACCACTGATTATCTTTATATCGTATTTTTGTATATTCCCTATTATGGTGCTTAACTTTTCGTAGAACTCTGTTTTGGTTTCTAAGTCTTTATCTTCAGTGGGCGCATGTACAATAATGATACTTATCTTCCTATACTTTCCTCTTACTCTCAAGTAACATATTCTGTCTGATATTGGTTGAAAATTTACAACTGCTTTGTTTACTTTCTCCGACACCATGATTCCCACTCCAAAATACCTCTTGGTCCCCTCCCCTCTTGAACAGTGTGCTCTTTCCTATTTTTATTATTTCATTTCCCAGTTGTTTCGTTTCTTGCAGGGTAAGGATATATATTGTATATTTTTTCCATAATTTGGTCTAAATTTCTTAAAACTCCCTGCTCATAATTACCTCTCACATTCCAAGTCCCAATTTTTATTATATCCTTGTTGCCTTTCTTTTGTGTTTATTTTTTCGTTTTCCATGGTCGTATTCCTTTGCCTTGCTGTTTCGGTATCATATCTCTCTAGTTGTTCTCCTTCAACTAGTTTTTTGGCAATTTTTCTTTGGTATTTTCTTTAAGTTGTTGTTTTTCTTCATCTTATATCAATTCTTTCCCATTCATGAACAACTTCTTATAGCCTATTTTTGTATGTTTTCCTTTACCTTTTTCTTCCTTAGCTATTTTAACTATTTATTTCTGCATTTCTTTTTCTTTTGCTGTCAGATCAATATTTATGTAAATGAGATCTTTATGATACTTCAACTTACTTTTTCTATTTAGTATCTTAATTTTATCCGTGAAAGTATCTCTTTCTATGGCATGGACTGCTTCTCCTATTTTTGTTGCCGTGATGTGAATGTTTTCCTACTTTCTTTTAGTTTCTTATCATCATTTGTATCTATTTTTAAACCCGATGTAATCAATTACTATTTAAATGGGAATAAGCCACAATTAAAGGTTAAAGTACGTTTATTCACGTTTCAATTTCCACTTCGGAAATCGTTCTCAAAATACAAACATTAGTAAATTAAACAAATTTTGTTTTTTTGTTACTTAGTGAAAAATTCTTTTAAAAATTTAATTTTATCTGACTCATCTATATTGACAATTCAGACATACATTATACATTTTAAAGTAGATGACTTTAAAATAATATTGCCAATATTGTTGAGTTGCGCTCCTGGGACGACTTTACTTATAAGATATTTCATTCGATTACATGAAATCAACTTTAACTTGAGAATATCCGTCAGAAAAGATCATAGCATGTAATTCATCTGTAAAAAGACAAACACATGCCATGATGACAGTAAAATTCTCCTGTTAGTGATTTCATAGTAAATTATGAGGGAAGAAACCAGGAAAAAAAACCTCGTAATACTATTCCGACATGGTAAGTATGTGCCACTAAGCTGTTTTTATATTTTTTGGTACATCCTTCAGTGCAATGTTAAAAGAAATAATTTTAAAACATGGCTCATCAAGCTTATGGTTCGGTAGATAGATTATCTTAATAATTAGAATTCAACTTTTTCTTACAGTGCCTCTTCGATCAGGATAATGGCGATCAGCGTGGCTATCCTAACTTTGCTTGTAGCTATTCAAAATAATTCGGTTGTAGACATATTAAACCACTTTCTCAGATTTTAAAGACAATCCATTCTTCTCTTCCCTAGTCATCCCTTTCCAAATATCTTACCCCGAAGGATGAGTTGCAACAAGCCATATCTAGTTATAACATATTATAAGTTCAATTCTCATAACACGTCTAATTTATTCTTATTTTCGCAGTTTGATTGTGTTAATAATTTCGCATTTCTTGGCCATTCTATGTAAGACCTTAACATTAACACACGATCCATCCATGAAATTTTTTAGATGCGTCTATAACACCACATCTCTAAGGCCTCGAGCTTTTTTAAAGAAGCATCGGAAAGTGTCCATGTCTCTACCCCGTATAATTACATGAAGAATACGTAGCATCTGATGATAGAGCTTTTGGTACCAAACGGTAAATCGTGACTTCTAAAAAAAGACTTCATCTTTACGAACCGTGGTTTTGCTTTCCCAATGCGTTGTTGTTTTATTTTAGTGGAGTGGTCCCATTAACTAATTCCAATAATTTCTATTTTCCTTTGCCATCCATACTTTTAATCATTTTTGCAGCCGTATTTCATCATGTCCAAAAGCCTCTAAATTTTTTAGTTTTCTCTTTGCATTTATTATTTCCTCATATTATTTAATGTTTTCTGTTATGTCATATTCTGGTTATATTTTGTTTGCGAACCCATAGTGTTTTTTGTTTCCATGTTAAAGATTTTGAAAATATTCTTTTCTTCGCTTTATTATTGTATCTTCTTCTGTTAATAGTGTACATATCAATTCTGTAGCTTCTGTTGCTTTTTCTCGCTTTGTAGATCCAGCAATTATTTGCCACTCTTGATCCATATGTATATTTGGATATACTTACATTTATTTATAAATATCTATATTTAAACTAAATTATGAATAAATAAAGTAATATATTTATTCTCGTCAGAGATTTGGCAAATTAAATAAATACCTTTGATGATAGCTTTAATTTGAAGAACACAAAGCATGTCATGCAAATTAACGTTACGGGACGCACGCAAGAGTGCGCGTTATCACTGGTGCTTTAGAACAGATTCCAATGGTTGAGTGCTATTTAGCAACTAATTTTTATCTTTAAATTACCTTTTAACATGTAAGTTTTTTAGTTGAATAAATTACATTATATATGTAGTATTATTGAAACAAATAACCCTGTAATATTTTAAAATATATTTTTACACTGAAATATTCTACTGATTTTAAATTTTTGAATTGCTACTGTTGTTCAAGGAAAACACTTTCAAAAGCAATAATTTGTTTTTTATTAAACAAATTGAAAATATATTTCTATCAACATTAAGAACTACGTTAGATTGCATTTGCAAATCTATAAATACGCTATAAAATAAAAGGTATAAAATATTTTTTGCTGTTCTTGAATCGTCCTCTAATAGCAGTGTCTACTTCTTCATCTTAAATAAACCAACACGATCTTAGTGATTAATTCAAGTAAATAAACACATTGTACTCACACAGTGGTAATTCAGAACAATAAGTATGTTCTTTTTTAAAGCAGCAACTTTGTCATAAGCCAGTAAATTATAGAAGGCAGGTTTGACGCTCATGTTAAACATTTAAGCTTATTCCTTATTGTTTATAGGCTTAGTTATACTTCAAGTAGTTAACAACTCTCCTATGTCTTAATTAGGTAACGCGTGCAGATTTAGGGTAGTTCAAACCAATACTGCTGATTCAGTATTGCAATCATGATTGTACTGGCTACTTTCAAAGGAGTTAAAAAGTAATTCAGTAATAGGCATGTATTGAAAATGTTAGTAAGCAGCGGGATTATATAACTGAAAGTTTTTTAAGGCATCTCGTATGTATGCCATCTGGGCCAGAAGATGTGTTTTTACCGTAGCTACACCTACACCTATCGGTCTCCTTCAGCACAGGAACTATAATCGGATGTCGGATAATATAGTCTTTAACGTGATGTGGAGGGTTATCGAGTAAGCCCTACAGTCTCCTTTCGGTATTAAGTTTAAACCACTTTTTGAAGTTTGGATTATCAGGGGTGATAAAAGTACAATGAGATGAAAGTGAGGCCTTGACTTTTTTTTCGTTAGGGTTTTGAATTTGTTCCAGAATGAAGAGCCATCTCTGGTCCAGACCAGAGGTAACTGGTCTCCACCGATCTTGTAGCTTACAGAAAAAATACATATATAAGAATTGCAATTTGTTTCACTTCCGTAATTCTATTAAACATGTTATCCAAACTTGTTTCTATCTCTTATAAAGCTATCTATACTTCCACAATGCTTAACAAATTATAACTGTACATAAAATTTTAACTAAGCGTTTTTAACCCTTCATTGCTAACCTATGGTCTCTGAGACCGAAATTTGCCGAAAACCGCCGATTTGTTTCGATCCAAAGATGGCAATAACTTCATTTTACAGTATGTTTTCATGACCATGGGAGATTATGAATAGAACAACAAGAGAGTATTCAAAAATGCTATGAAATGAATTGGAGAATGAATCTAACAATCAACAAATACAAGACGATGACAATAATGAGAGCCCTGTTTTTTTTGACGAATTAGAAACTAGACTGCAATAATACTGACAATGAGAAAGAATTTGAAGACAATAAATAGTTCAAATGAAAATCCTTACGAAAATAGGCCTCTTCACAGAATTCCGTATTTTTTCGGAGAAGCTAAGATTACCAAATGTAATAAACATGTTTCCTCTCGAACAGCTGTACGTACTCGTGCCCAAAATCTTGTAACGCAAGTGCCTGACCTAAGGGGAGTTGCTAAACAAAATCAGAAGCGCTCAAAATTTGGAGTTTGGTTTTACGCTGGTTTTTACTAAAAGAGTACACCCAGATCTACGAGTGTAAAACAGCTCGCCCAATAGAAGTAATTGAGCCAAAGACATTTTTGGTATTCTGTACATAGCAACTGCGAACAAGAGTAACCACCAAAATGCTGCTGACCTTTTTAGAACCAATGAGATATTAATGAAGATTGACAATATCACTAGAAAGTTTAAGGTTTTCGTTTTGATGGTAAAACTACCTGATTAGTGAGCCAAAAACGTGACCATCCAGCTGCAATTACTGCAAATTTCGTTGAAATATGTGGGTTTCGGGTTTACATACCCAACAAACCACGGAAATACAGCATAAAATATACACTCCTGTAGACGCAAAAATATTTTACACCTCGTGAATAGAAGTATACGTCGGTAAGCAGCCGAATTGACTTTACGAAAAATATACTGCTAACATTGCCTTGCTTTCTCGTTTCTGTGAATTTCTCGTGGACAAATTTTTTACCGCTGTAAATGTGGCAACTAAGCTTCTGAATGATAAACAGCTAACAATAATAGGTACAATGAAAAAAAAAATAAGAGGAAGATCCCGCTGGAGTTTGTGAATATTCGTCGACCAGTAAAAACAAGTTTGTTCGGCTTCCAAAGATTTAAAATTTTGTATCCTATATTCCGCGAAGTAATAAAAATGTGTTACAACTTTTAACTACGCATTTCTGTCTAAGATGAAATTGATGAATAAACTCAAAAGCCAGAAATCATCTGAGAATATAATAAAACTAACGGGAGAGTAGACGTCGTGGATAGCTTCTTCTAACTGCTCTGTACCTATCTGCCGCTGACTAATGGTATTGTATTACGGTGCAATGAATATAGCTAGCATAAATGCGTTCATTGTTTAACCAGGACATGTCGGACCCAAAAACAAGAAGAGAAGTCGACTACGAATACAACAGGATAAAAAGAAGAAACGAATTCCAAGTAGAAGAAGAAGACTACTCCAGCCCATATGAAGTTGCAAGGATCATCAGGAAACTAAAAGGAAGCAGAGCACCAGGACCAGAAGGGATTCACAACATCACCCTAAAGGAACTCCCAAAGAAGATCATAGTGCAACTGCACTATATCTTCAAATTTTGCTTGGAAAAAGGACATTTTCCGAGCAACTGGAAACACGCGAAGATCATCCCACTTCTAAAACCGAAGAAAGATGGAAGAAGACCAGAAAGCTACAGGCCTATTTCTCTCCTGGAAACCATGGGAAAAATTCTGGAAAAGATCATCTACAAGAGACTGATGAAGCACACAGAAAGAAGAAAAATTATCCAAGAGGACCAATTCAGATTCAGAAAAGGAAGAAACTGCGAACTGCAGCTAGCAAAAATCATCAGCGATACCAAAATAAAATTCAACAGGAAACAAAGGACAGGACTAGCCATACTGGACATAGAAAAAGCATATGACACGGTTTGGAAAAAGGCACTAATCTTCAAGATGGACAAAGATAGGCTACCACACTACCTCATCAACATCTGTGACACTTATCTGTCCAACAGAACATTCCAAGTATCAGCGGGCCAAAAGATGTCAGCAATCCAGGATATTCAGGAAGGAATGCTTCAGGGCAGCATTTTATCGCCAATTTTATATAACATTTTTGTTTCAGACCTACCTACAGATCCAAGAACTTCAACAGCTCTGTATGCAGACGACACAGCAGTGTATGCATCCGGAAAAGACGAAGGAAGAATAATCAGGGATATAGAAAACCACTTGGACAAAATCACGAGATACACCGAAAAATGGAAGATAAAAATCAACGCCCAAAAGACGCAATTCATAGTCTTCAGCCAGAGTTCCAGACAGTGCATGCACAAAAAACTAAGGTAAAAGCTAATGCGGCTAAAAGACTAATTCTCCCTTTCATTTTTAGGACCAGTCCACTGTCCAAGGCCAAGAAGATTCAGTTATACCAGGCCTATGTTAGATCGGTGATGCTATGTGCTGTACCAGTGTGGAAATCCATAGCAGAGACACACTGGAGAAGTGTAGAAGCCACGGAAACATCATGCTACCGGATCATCGACGGAACATCATGGGAGAACAGAATCACGAACGCAACCATCAAAGAAAGGCTCCAGTACACACCACTGAGGGAGGTGGCTGAGAAAAGGACCAGGTATTTCTTCCACCATGCCACAAGAAGACTCCATAAGACCAGGGACATCCTCGAGAATAACAGGATCCAGAGGATGCATAGATCTACCCATAGACTGATCGACCATCTGACCAGGGTCTAGCCGGATGGTTGCCGGAAAACAGCCATGCAGGGAAGTAGGTACGGTGCCTTAAATTAGTACCTACAGAAGAAGACGAGGATATATCCACACAAAGATGTCCAGGATGCCGAGAATTCAATTCATCAAGAAGCTGGCGGTGCAAGAGCGGGACGCCGAAGAAGAAAGAAGGCTAAAATGAATGAAATGAATGACATTTAAATTTTTTATTAGGCAATAAACGTTTTTATTTTTATTTTTATTTTTATTTTTATTTTTATTTTTATTTTTATTTTTATTTTTATTTTTATTTTTATTTTTATTTTTATTTTTATTTTTATTTTTATTTTTATTTTTATTTTTATTTTTATTTTTATTTTTATTTTTATTTTTATTTTTATTTTTATTTTTATTTTTATTTTTATTTTTATTTTTATTAATATCATTGTTTACAAATGCAACAATATAGAAGATAAAATATCTAAAAAAATTATTTTGGAAAAACTTGGTTATGATTTAATAAACGATCATATAAAACTAGTTCAACAGGACACTATTCCTAAAAAAATTCGATCAAGATTTTCAGAAATAGCAAGCAATTTAATTAAACCGAACCTGTGTGACTTGTTCACTACTTAGAATAACGTTCGGTTGTAAAAATGTATTGAAACAACGTGTATTAATTCGTATTTAAAAGAAGGATCACTCCACCGCGCTCTAATGCTCCAAACTATCCCTTTCCCTCCTATAGCACAATGATGCGCGATAGGAGCACACTATCACCCCAATGCTCTTTATGTGAGAGTCCTGGGTAATAGAACTCCAACATGGTTCCCTAACCGATTTAAATTCAGGCTAGCGTTAGGCGCTTTATTCCTGTTATCCTCTAGGGACTTATCATCAGCGAAACTGAAATTGCTTGCTTGGGGCTCAATCCTTCGTTCTGGGCTACGCTCAGTTCAGAGAGTTTGGGCCCTAAGTGCTTGCTTTTTTTTGTTCTTTTTTATGTTTTTGGCTTGCGCTTGTTTTTGTTTTATTTTTTTTTGTGACCAAAGATATTTTTTTGTAGGATATCCTTTTAGAAAAATCTTATTAGTGGGTCCTACAGTGTTTTGTGATTGTCTGCATTGATAGAGATACGAACTATCCTTTGTTTTTAATTTGTGTTTTCTCTCCGGGGTAAGATTTTATTATTACTCCAGTACTTGTTGTTTTGGACGTTTGTGCTTCTATAGACGGAACGCATCATATCTGATTATCTCTCGCAGTATGAAACTTTTAGTGGTGGTTTACCAGTTCCTCAAATTTTATTCTGGCTTTTTCGGACATCATGTCGGTCACTCTGAGTTGTTGGAGTTCCCTGAATAGAAATAATTTCGGCGACGTATCTCGTTCCGCTGATTGATTTTCTTAAGCTGCTATGAGCTGTTTGTATCGTCTTCTTTGATGTGTTACAGATGTATCCCCATGATAGAGATTCCAATGTTAATATCGGTAATGCGATGCCATTTTTTATTCTCATCTTTGTTTTTATTCACAACTTGCTTCTTCTACCTGTAAGTCATTTTATTGACGCTTTTGCCCTGTTGGCTTTTTGTATTGTGGCGTCTATGTGCTTTTTGAATGTTGTTCCTTTATCCATTATTACTCCCAGGTATTTACCTTGGTTTTTTATTCGATGGGGTTGTTTTGCACTGTCAGTTATTCCTCTGGCTGTTGATATCTATTTTTGAACAGAACCGCTTCCATTTTTGTTTTTTCAGAGATTATGGCAATTTTCATTTAAAAACTCCATTCTTTAATATTTTACTTTAATATATTTGCTGCCATTTTTTAACTTTTATTAATTTGTTCTCCTTATTTTAAATGTATGTACAAATGTGAGTTTGGTTCACTACGTTATGAACGTAGTTATCCAGTAGTACAGTAGAATCTCAGGCTATTAAAAACTAAGTTTTTTTTCAAGTATCTATTTTACATTGATTAAATTACTTTAATTGTTTCTACGCAGAAATAATTTCGGTCATATAATGAGACATCCAGAGAGGCATAACCTTCTACGCCTCATAATACAGGGTAAGATCGCCGGAAGAAGAGGCTCAGGCCAAAGAAGAACATCCTAGATCCGACATCTCCGAGAATGGTATCAAGAGACTACCGCTAATTTATTTAGAGACACCGTAAACAGAGTTATTATCGCCAATATGATCGCCAACGTTCGATAATCGGACAGGGTACTGAAAGAAGAAGAAGAAGAAGAAATAACTTGCTTATTTTTTAATTGTTTTCTTTGTTTATTTTGAAGATTTTGCTCATTGATTATAATAAAATCATAAAAGCATGTAACACAGTGTTTAATTTTCAATAAACCATAAGTAAATATGCGCATATTAGGTATATAAAAATAATCGGTTTCAGAGACATAGGTTAGTAAGGGTGTAATTTCCTACCAGGTTAGTACAAAAGGGTTAATATTCCTGGAATAGTCTGTGTCTGTAAATAAAATATAAAAAACACTTGTAAAAAAAGGACATTGTAATTTACTCATTTATTTAATGTACACATAGTCTAAATTTGAGTGTAAAGAACAATGTTACAATGAAACGAAAATTTAAAAGCACGAGCATATTAAAGAATAAATCGCAAATAACTATTTTAATATCCTGAAAAACAGAACAGTTTACTTTTGTATGCATTACCCTTTGCATAAAGTACAACAATTCTGAGAACCGTCAAGCAAACCCACATGAAAGCGCGCTTTTCCAATCAATTGTGTTTACATTGGCCTTTGATTGGGATTGATTCTTGGTACTGATGAATAATTGAAGGAGGTAATGAATGTTGAACGGTAATTGGTTTAATTAAAGGTAAAGCAGAGCAATTACGCAAACTCTAGTTCCACGAACGTGTCCCAAACACTTTTGTTAATTATTTATTTTATAAAAGCGTAAGCTTTTAGTTAACGTTAAGTGTTCCTTAAAAAGGGAGTATATAAGAGAATGGCTTTAAAACCATACTATTATTACTTTATTTATTAATCAGTGAAATAACAGCAACAAACTATTGATCAATGTCGTCATAAATAAATTATACCAATATGATACTAAAAATTTAAAAAATTGCATAATTGTATTTAATTATTTTAAGACCGCAACTATTTAAATAAAGTTATTGTCAACGCAAATAAGTTCTATTTATTTACATAGATAATTACAAAATATACCTACGTCTGTTTGAATACCTATAAGAGCAAAAAATACTATTATTACGTATTGATATCGGAGAAAAATACAAAGAATTAAAAAGGAATGAAAGAAATCAATCGAAAATAAATATACAAAAAACAGAATAGATTAATGAAAAGAAATTTAAAATAAATTAATGATAAAAGCGTTACAAAGATAGGGGCAGGGTACGCATAAAAAATAGTTCTGGAAATATTAAAGTTGTTATGAGTTTTAAGTAAAAACTCACTATTAAAATAATAAACGAATCGTAGACATTATATTCTCCCAAAATATGGTTAAGAAAATGGACGTGTTCGAACTCATCACTTTATAGCCCCCCATAAAATTATTAGACCTTCCGAGATATAGTAAACTGATCACCGGCACCCTTTGGAGATTCGTAAACTCATCACCGTAGATAGGTAAAGTCATCACCAGCATTTTTGCCCCAAGGCGCTGGTTTCTAACGCAGAAGATTGTCTGTTACCTGTTACACTTCTCGTTTATGTGGTAATTTATTAAATTCAGAAATTATTTTAAACAAATTGCTTTAAAATAGATAGTAATATCGGGTTTCTTATGGTGTGGCTTATCAGACGTATTTGCCAATCTAAACGGTTTTGTGATCTCAAAATTCAGTTGAATAGGTTTTCGATAGCAAACTTTATAATGAAAATATTTATGAGCATGTGCTGTTTCCGTTTATATCGGAAATAGTCACCGACTTATTAACTAATAAGAAATCTATTTATTATGACAGATTGAATCAATATGCTTAAAAACAGTTTCTTGGCTTTTATAAACGGTCCAAGCCTACTTGATGAAACAATATCCTGTGCAAACAGCAAAAAAATTAAAAAATTAAAATGTCTTAAGAACTTGAAATATGGAACGGAATTTAAAATTGTTCGCCAATATGAAAATGAAGAAGACTAATTTGAAAAATCAGGAACTCTTTGTGGGAAATCTAGTCTTCTTCTTCTTCTTTTTATGTAGACATAACTCTGTTTGTTTTTCAATGTGTTTCTAGTAAGTTGTCGTTCCATCGTTTTCCTGGTCTTCCTACTGATCGTCTTCCGATACTCTATTTGGTGTCATTCGCCTTATATGGTTATATAAGCCGAAGAAATTAATATATATATATATATATATATATATATATATATATATATATAATAAAGGTAAAAGATAACAGCATAGCTCGCAACAAGGAAAAATATCTATATAATATGGAAGGCAACCGTATATACGTATTTCTGACTATTGGTCGTCTTCAGTATGGTGCAGCTAAGTTAGAAAAGGAGCATATTAACTTGGGAGAAAGGATCACTATAGGAGCCATGCGACCAATTTGTGGCAATAATGTTAGAAGACTCTGAGGTTTCCACAGCAACAACCAACACATCCACGTAGGAAGCTAAGCTACCTGAAGAAAGGAATTCCAAACGTTTCGAACGTTTCAAACAACAAGAAAAGGTAGTGATCCTTTCCCAAGTTAATATCTTCCGTTTCTAACTTGGCTGCACCGTACTTAGGACGACCAATAGTCAAAAATACGTATATACTGTTGCCTTCCATATTATACAGATATTATACAGATATTTTATTATATATATTTTTTTTTTTCTTGTTGTGAGCTATGCCGATATCTTTTACCTTTATTTTACTATTAACTCGCATTAACCTTTTTCTTGTTGTTTGAAATGTTCGAAACGTTTGGCATCCCTTTCCTCAGGTAGCTTAGCTTCCTACGTAGATATGTTGGTTGTTGCTCTGGAAACCTCAGAGTCTTCTAACATTATTGCCACGAATTGGTCGCATTCACTACAGGAGCAAGATGTTGCGTGTGGCATGATTTCGGCGGCTGTTTTTAATAGAACACCAGCATCAATATTACACCGATTTACACTTATTATTATTACCTTACTTTTCTCAAACGGATAATGTATAAGTAACATACATATTTTATACATTGGTTAATCTCTAACAGTTTTGTAAATATTAATTTTCTTCTTCTTATTGCAATTATAATTCAGAAAATTTCACCAACAATGAAACTTAATTAACTAAATGGTGTCAGATGTAAAACTGTCATAATAAATAAAACCAAAAATCTTTTGCGTCACATCCATAGGTGAAAAGTCAACGTAATATCTGGCATACTTTTTAAATTATTCAATGTTTTAAAATAATCTACCTAAAATCTAAAACTGTTACAATGTGAATTTAACAATCAGAAATCTAAAAATCTTAAAGCAACAAAGTAATATTATGCCTTGCCTACAAGAAACATCTTGTTACAGTTGACTTAAACAACTTAAGAATTAAGCTGATCTTTTTCTGTTTGATTAAAATGATCTGCCACCAGTGCAAGACAACTAAAAAAACGGTATAAAATCACAAAAAATTACATTTAGCCTTACACCTTTTCGTCGCACAAGTCTACAAAAGGCAATTCGGTCTTTCGAGTCTTTTGCAATTGAAATTTGAAATTATTGATAACTATTATTTTTCTTTCACGTTGGCTCAAAACGTAATCAATGAGCAGTTAAAGGAACAAGGGCAAATGAAGAGAAATTTTATTTCGCATAGTTTCAGGTAGCTATCAATAGAATTTTGTGAAATTCCCAAAAAAAAACCAATGAATTCCATTTGGATTTAATACATCTTTTTTAGATTTACTCTGTCAAATGACCAAATCTTAGCGGTTTGCAAGGGATTTATGGTCTATACCTGCCACGGGGTGTAGGTAGGCCAATGATCAGTTTAACAATCTCACGGGGTCTATTTGAAAATCCATAGTTTTATGGTGGTGATAAGTTTGTACTATGTACGAGGGTATTTATGCTAACTGGTGATGAGTTTACGTGTACCCAAGAAAATACATTATCATCACTGTGCTACAGCCGTTAAAGGGCCTCGACCGGTTGTGCTGTTAAAATCATTTTCATCATGTCCGATTGTGGTGCCCTGGCTACATGTCCTGCCCACTGCAGATGGTTTAGCTTGGTTATAGTAATAACATATTTTCCTTTCTTTTTATGCTTCGAATAACTTGTTTGTAGATATACTGGTTAAAGTCCATGCATTTGATCTATATGTGAAAACGAAAACTGATTTATTAACCAAAACCTATTCACTTAACTGACTCTTTCATTATCAAAAATTTAATAGACAATTTTCTTTGCATTAATCATGGTGAATCTTGTCAACTTATATCCCACAAATTTAAAAAATGGCAACAAACTAGAACCAGTAACTTTAACAAGAAATACTGGTGTATAGGAGATAGTCAATTCTCACAATCTTGTAGTTTTATTGTAATTAAATTGTAGGCTACCAGTTTCGAGGCTTACAATATATGCCCCATCATCAGACCATAGTACAAAGGTCGTAGTTTTAATACAAACCAAAAGATAAAAACAACACGAAACAAACAGTGAACACACGATACAAACTAAAGTAATTCAAAATTATTCCAGCAACTACAACCTTAGTTTAGTAAAAAATTGATAATATGTATATATAAAATGTTAACTTTATAACAAATTTAAATTTATTGTATAAGAGAATTGTCACAATATAAAATGTGTCAAGACATCAGTGGCAATGGTTAGAACGAGTCTGATGGAAACTGTACAGTCTAGTCAGTCATAAACTGTTTATTCGTTGTAGGGTACATACAATTTAAGTCAAAATTAGTACACTAATCTGATTAAACTAAGGATCTCTCCGTTGCTGTTTAAAATAACTTCGTCTGTCGATCTATCGTTAAAGAAATGCGTCATTATATATTATGTCTACCATCTAATATAAAATAAGTTGGAGCTCCATCCTGCAATAACTATATTTGTTATTCTACATCAAGTGACAATTCATGGAAAATATCACTAAAATTAATAAAAAAAAAACAAAAGATTCTCAATTTTAATTTCAAGATAGAACAAATGGCCATAGTAATCGCTCTCTTATAAGGCAATAACAAATGTTTAGTTTGAAAGCATTGTATAATACTATAAGTGGAGTATTATTACTCCGTTAAATTTTCCTAATCATTTTACTGTATTCGTTTCCGTTTCCTGTGCAATAACAATTTTTTTCCGAAAAAAAAAAATATTATTTATTCCAAATTCATTCTTTTTCTCTAGTTATTATTTTGCCAAAACCAATTTTAAGTAATTTTTCATTTCTCGTTTGTTTGTATGAAAGAATTCTCTGTCTTAAAGCTTTTTCTTATTTTTGTCGTTCTTACTTAGACCATGGTTAATAAAACTTTTTTCATTTCTGATTTCCTTAAGCATAAGGTGTTTTTTCATTACTCGTTGCTTATCATCTGCGTTATTTAATTAATGCGTTATAAGATATATAAACGTTCTATAAACAACTTATAGAACCTATAGAAGTAGGTAGTAGAATAAAACAAGAGGACTCATTGAGCCCTATGCTCTTTAATTTAATCATGAATTATTCATCATAAACGTTAACAAAGGAAGAGGATATAGAATGGGGAACAAAGAAGTAAAAACACTCTGTTACGGAGACGACGAGACATTGGTAGCTCAAGAGAATCAACCAGATGTAAAAAAGAAATTGATGCCATCAGTATTGAACAAGTAATGAAAATAAAATACCTTGTAATTACACTGTTCAGCTATAAAGACCTGGATAAAGAAGTAAGAGATCTAAAAAAGACTGGCAGGATTCCGTAATAACACTATATGTCGAAACAGACACATTAACACTAAGATAAAGTCAAGAATTTATAAAGCCTGTGTGACACAAATTATAACATATACCTTTAAAACAAGACCCGATACAGCCACAATATAAAGGCAACCGGAAACGGTGCAGAGATGAGAGTACTAAGAGGAATTAAAGGAAATACGCTGAGAGATCGAAAGAGAGGGGTGAGAAGAAAATGTAGCGTACAGCGTATAAACGAATAGACACTAAATAGCAAAAAAGAATAGAATAACCACATAAGCAGAATAGGGGAGACCCGTGTCGTCAAAAGAGCAAGAGATAATTCACTCATCGGCAGAAGAAGTATCGGACGACCGCGCAAAAGATGCAGTTAGAATCTTCCATAGAGGAATTATTCCGCCAATGAACAACAAGCAGATTTGCATATAAAGTGAAAGAAAAAGAAAATTAATCCTTCTTTTAATGACTTTGTTGATGTACCGATATTGGTTAGCTGCTATTACAGCCAACATTGTAGTATTTTTAAATTCTTTAAATGTACTAAAATTTTTATGTACTAAAACAACCAAATATTTTTTGATATTTTGATGAGTTGATAACAAACCCATTTTTAAAGTTTGTGTATGTATCACAAACGATATTCTTTGGTATTTTCTTTGATCGTTTTTCGCATAATAATATACAAATAAACATCCATTTAGATCGCTGAGAAAGTATTGCGGGGATGAGAATTACAGCACTCTCCATAAAGCCGCTGTCAAGCTCAGTTGGTTTGGTTTTAGTCCGAATCTTTCTGCTTAATTGTAAATATCTTTTCGTTTTTCCTTTTTTGCCATAAAAATATAGTATAAAAGGACAGTAGCAGTTAAATATGCAGTATTAAGCAGTTAATTGTTAAATTTTAAGTCAGGTTTGGAAGAATCGTTGAACAGTCAACACGCTGTGAGTGTCGGCGTCAAAAACCGGCAAATTTGTTGAAAAAAAGTAAATTATACTCAATGTAATGTGTCAATTGTGAACGAGTAATCACTGTGTTTTATTTTCCATGCCGTCTCTCGTCTGAGATATTTCTAAAACGGCGTTTACAACAACTTTGAAGGATAATTACATGATTCCATTTTGCCCAGCAGCTTCCATCCTAGTTTTGTTTGTCCCTGGTTGTCATCCCAGACTTTTTCGCAGTTTGGTGATAAATTTGTTCATGTGGCAGAGAGTGTAAGTCCAGTTTCTACCCCCAGAAATTTTATTAAGTCCAGTTCCTAACCCTAGGTACAATCCAGGTGACTTTTGTGTTTGATTTTTTAATGAAAAATAAACATTTTGTAATAATAATTGCTTTAACAATTTCAGAAATTGTAATAATTAAAATTATAGATGCTAGGGTGTGGTCTAGGTCTAGCTATCATATTATTTAAATATATGGTTGAATGCTCGAATAAATGAACTTTGATCAGATAAAAGGCATATATCGAGCACAGTTTAATTTAATCTTGCCCAAGTACTTTTGATCCCTAGATCATCTTCAGGGGCATTTCGTCAATTGCGGCCTATCCGACAAGAACAAAATGTCATAAACATATAAATGTACATCACACTACACTACAAAAGGACAAACAATCCTTTGTCCTTTCTGTCTCCGGCTTCTGCAAGTAATGTAGCCTTTCTTAAATAATTTTAAAGTGTTTGTTTGTCCTTTTGTAGTGTAGTGTGATGTACATTTATATGTTTATGACATTTTGTTCTTGTCGGATAGGCCGCAATTGACGAAATGCCCCTGAAGATGATCTAGGGATCGAAAGTACTTGGGCAAGATTAAATTAAACTATGCTCGATATATGCCTTTTATCTGATCAAAGATTATATTATTTGTTTTGTTTTAAAATTTAATATTGACATCTGACAGTTAGCTTTATTTTTTTGACATTTGGTAAATACCTAATCATAATAGAGATTTTGTTTTTGTTTTTTAAAAAAGGGTAACCCCTATACATAATTTGACTTAAAAAGATATTTATTTATATGTAATAAGTTATTTCTGCTACAAATTGTCGCCCATTAACAATAATTGTAAGTTTTGTAATATTTTCAACTTCTAGAGTTTTGTAAACGGATAGAACATAGTAAGTGTTTTTTCTTTGTTATTTTAGATTTATTTTTGTAACTATTAATATAGTATTTTTGTACTATTTACTTTTGTAACTATTTGTGGTGAGACAGTAATAAATATTTAATTTTCCCCTAAACCATTTTGTTTATTTTTTTTTAACTAACTCTCTAAATTATTTTTTGTGTTTTTAGAAAGGAAGAACCTTTTTTTATTCAGCAAGAAGATTCTTCAAAGCAGCGTCCTTAATTTAAATAGCTTTTGAACCTTCTTGCGTTTTGTTTATCCAGGAGACTTATGTAATTACCCCTTTGTTTCATTTTTGTAGTTGCCTTAATCCATTCCCTTTGTCATTCACTTATCCACGACCCAGTTCTCCAAATAAACCCTGAGTAGCCGTTTGCATAAGTTTCGATTTGTTTTGCTTGCTTTATTTCCACCCCAATAATTTCTGTCCCCAATTTTTAACCCCCCATAATAATACCCTACGTGATAGGCAAAATATTCGTTATAACATTTTCACGGCATTGGATTTGCAGAAGAGACAGCATCGAATGACCTACTCGGTCACCAGATTTTTTTTCCTTGGACTTCTTTTTGTGCGTGCACTTAAAAATTAAAAGCTATAGAGCATCACCCGCATCTTAAAAAGATTTACGTCAACAAATTGTCAACGAATGCCGACAAGTGACTCCGCAAGTGCTTCTAAATATGAGAATAAAACCTTTATCATTGTATGGATATGGTCAAAGGTATTAAGTCAACCAGTAACTAGCTAAAAGTATCAGTTTCAAAATGTATTTCTGCTTAAATAAATAAAATAAAGTATTGGACCCAATTTAGAAATTTGAAGATTAATATTATAAATAATTGATAGGACTTTAGAACGATATGTTATTGGCCTCCATTGCCATTAATAAATGTTGGGGTGATTCTTGAAAGTGAAATATTCAGAAATACCGCAAAAATGTATCCCCCTTTAATCAAAAATTGACGTGCCGCTGGATTTTTGAAAAATATTGTCTTCCTGAGAACGCTCTGTTTCGTTTTCGTCAGGCCACCCTATATAATATATACTAACAAATTATAATTTTTCCCACGTAACTATTAACGAATATCGTCAAAGGCCTTTTCACGTTGTGTAAATTGTTTGATAATTCTGTTTAATATTTTTTTGATGGAAACTTCACCACAAAAAATATTGCTAAATAATACTAGATAAATATACGCAATAAATAATGGTGTTAATGCTTTCGTAAATACTTTTTAAAAAATTACGTCCTATTTACAATGTTTAATTTGAAGAAAAAATAATTTCATTTTATTAAACAAAAACGGAATTCACCTTTATTATTTCGACACCAATATAAACATTTTCCAACAAAGATCGATGTTTTAAAATATACATTTTTCTTTCATCAATATACAATTAAAATTCTTATTAAAAATATAAAAGTTGTCCTTCATCAGGCGTAATTAATAAAAACCAAAGCAGATGTATATAAACAGCTGATTTACTATTTTTTTATGGTATCGCTACCAAAATAGATGAAAGCAGTGGCTGCGCAAACATTTAACCTACTCTCGTGCATCATTGTTGATGCTACGGTTTGACGAAATGTATGACAATAAAGCTGATTTAGTAGTTTCCTAATGTAACTTTATTTATTCTTAAAACGTGTAGGAGAAGTAAATTGCATGATCTTTTCGTCATTTAAAATTAAACCGCAGTAATATAAACTATTTTGTGGAGAAGCAATAACAGAACAATAATTAACAACATTAATCAATAAAATTATAAAACACGATAAAATACCAGAAGAATGGAGAACAAGCAAACTAGTTCAAAAAAGAAGATTGAAAACAGCAGGAAAAATACAGAGGTATAAACTTATTAAATACTACGCTAAAATTTACAACTAAAATTTTACAAGTGCTAATAAATAAGAGGATAAGTTTAGCAGATGAACAACAGGGTTTTCGTCGTGGAAGATCGTGCACAGATGCAATATTTAATATAAAGCAAATTACTGAGAAATCACTAGAGTATAACAGGACAGCATTTCTGTGTCTGATTAACCTAAAGAAAGCGTTTAAAAGAGTAAGACTCAAAGATGTAATTCATCTTCTGTATAATAGAAAAGTTCCCCTCAATATTATAAATACCATCAAAAACATCTACCAAAACAACAAAATAGAAGTCAGAATAGATGGACAACTTACAGAACCTATAGAAATAGTCAGCGGAATAAGACAAGGGGATTCATTGAGCCCTATGCTCTTTAATTTGATCAGGGATGAAATCATCAAAAGCGTTAACAAAGGAAGAGGATACAGAATGGGAAACAAAGAAATAAAAATACCTTGTTACGCAGACGACGCAATATTGATAGCCCAAGATGAAGTCTGTAAAGGCTGGTCCACAGATTTAACATAAGGGCAAAAAAATTTAATATGACAATCTCATCTCAGAAAACTAAAACAATAGTAGTCAGCAGAGAACCAATCATTTGTAAAATAGAAATTAATGGCGTTCGTATTCAACAAGCAATGGAAATAAAATACCTGGGAATTACACTGTCTAGCTATGGAGAGCTGGACAAAGAAGTGAGAGATCAAGTACAAAAAGCAAATAGACTGTCAGGATGCCTTAATAACACTATATGGCGAAACAGACACATTAACACTGAGATGAAGTCAAGAATTTATTAAGCCAGTGTAAGACAAATAATGACATATGCCTCAGAAACAAGACCAGACACAGCCACAACGCAAAGGCTACTGGAAACTCCTCCTCTGTTGAGGTTGGCGATGAATATGGCAAAATTCTCTCTCTATGGGCTTGGACTTGGACTGGAAACTGTAGAAATGAAAGTAATAGGAAGAATTACAGGAAATACGCTGAGAAATCGAAAGAAAAGAAGAGAAGATATTAGAAGAAAATGTAACGTACAGTGTATAAATGAATGGACACCAAATAGAGAAAAAGAATGGAACAACTACATAAGCTAAATGGAGGAGACCTGTGTCGTCAAAATAGCAAGAGATAAATCACCAATCGGTAGAAGAAGTATTGGACGACCGCGCAAAAGAGGGAGTGACAACCTTCCATAGAGGTATTAATTCGCCAATGAATAAACAGAATTGCTTATAAAGTGAAAGACTCTTCTAATAAACGAATGTAATAGGTTATATTAATTTTTAACTATCGTTAAAAAAAGTGGGACTGTCTGCTTGAGTATAATTCTATTTTAAAAGAAAAAAGCCACTCTAATTCACTCATCACAGTGTATATAAAGGACTTTGATCTAGGAATATTCTGTCCGTGATTTCAAGTCATAAGTATCGTTCTAGACTGGAGTGCCTAATTTAAATTCTCTAACATTAATGTTTTCTAGAAAAGTTGTCAAAATAATTTCAGTAGCTGAAAGGATTAAAGATATTGTCTGCATACTTTCTCCTTCGTCTTTTTAGTTATTTCTCAAGATATCTATACTGTATTTAGGTTTTTTATTGTCTGTGCTACTGACTTTATCTGCTTCTCTTGCTAGATAATATAAAATCCAATTTATAATTTGATAAACATATGATAAATTTGGGGCTCTGTATGTATATACATGAATTTTCAAAAGAAATGAGCTTTACGAGATCTTTCTTATGTTATTTACTTTATTTTTTCGTGTCCAATAGTGAATATTTTAAGTGTTCGGGCCAGAATCGGGCACAGTTTATTGCCTTGGTGTTGGCCTCTCACAAGTCGTCTATCGTACATGAAAACGAGTATTGGTTGCACTGGAGCAGGTGTCGTTGGCCGCCCGTACATAAGGGGTCATTTTCATCGAGCTGTACCCATTTCCACAGCTGCACAGCTGCTGATCTTATTTGGTTTAGTATTGCCCGTGTCTTCTAGTCGCAGTTCAAGTTCAGTCGGTGTGTTTGGTTTCGAGGGATACCAGTCTTTAGGTTCCACGGAAACACCACTGAGAAAACTTCTCCTGGATTTCAGCCGCATGTCGTCGTGTGAGCACTCTTTCGCAGCAAACAATATGTCTGTCGTCAAATGACTGCCTAAAGCGCTCGGTGTACTCCGTGGTTTGTCTTCGCAGTTTCGATTGGTGGATTCTTACATACTGATATACTTTCTCTAGTGGCGTTGCTTTTAGACACCCTGTTGCTATTCGGCATGTTTCGCTGAAGGCCACGTCGACTGTGCTGATCTACCCCAGGCAGTGCATGCATATACGCTTGTTAAAAAGCTGAGAGCATTGGCTATAGTTAGGAGGACATTCGGCTGGGCGCTGCATTTAGAGTATCGAAGTTCGCGAAGTACGTTGTTATCAGATGCTACCTTTAGAGCGCCCTTTTCGTAGTGTGCTTTATATGTAAATGTTCTGTTTAGCTTTACTCTGAGGTATATTGGATGCCAAACGTGTTTCAGTCTGTGTCAGTTATATTTGATGTTCAGCTTCTTTTTTGGCTCTCTCGATCTTAGATAGCAAGATCAGACTTAGATTTTGGTGGGGTTAGGCTTTAGCTAGTTCCTATTATAGTAAATTGTAAGATCTTGAATTGCTTCCTCTAGCCTGGTTTCAACCCCTTCAAAGGTTCTGTTCTATACTGCCAAATCAAGGTCGTCAGCATAAAGGAAGTGCTCGGCAGTTTAAATAATTGGTTGGTCAATAGTGTAAACGTTAAACAGTATGGGTGATAGTATCTCACCCTGCGCTAGGCCATTCTTATAATTCCGCCACCGGCTTTTCTTTCTCTTGAAAGAGACATAAAATCCACTGTTTTTAAACAATGATTTTACGAAGCTTGTAAATTTTTTATCTTCTGTTGATACTTTAACCTTTTTAAGGAGTAGTCTATGACTGACAGTGTCGTACGCTATGGTTGAGTTCACTAACCCTACATCTGTAATTAGTTTGTCTTGATAGTCCTGTTCTATGTGATCAGTGAGATGTAGGACTTTGCTAGTACAGTTCTCCCGGTCTGAACCCAGCGTGTTCAGGAATCAAAAGAGGCTCAAGAATTGGCTTTACCCTCTTTAGTAGAATTCTTTCGTGAAGTTTGTATAGGTGGTAAAATAAAGAAATTGGCCTATAACTACTCGCGACAACATCGGGAGATGAAAAGACTTAAAAAAATTGATGGTTAAATTGACTTTACCTTATATATAGGTAAAACACCCTTACTTAGCTACAAAGTTCCGAAATGCAAAGAATGAGAAGGATATCGAGCCGATTTGGAAGCAAAGATAGGAAACAGATATTACAATTAGTAATATCAAAACGGATTTAGATATTAAAGTGGCGACTGATCGAGTCAGGAGAGCAACTAAAGAGGCTGCCGAGTAAAGCCAAACAATTGGGACTATGGGAAACATACAGGAAAACTCTTACCGAATACAATAAAAAGACAAGAAGGAAGATAAAAAGCATAAGGGGAATTTTGGAGGAGGTTCTGTCAAAGTATTTTAGATATAGCTGCCAGCAGTAGAACCCACAAGATTCTTTATGGATGGTAAGGATGAAATATTTCCTGCCCTACTACATAATAATTGGACATCTTACTGCCCATCCTATCAAAGATCTTTAGAGCTAGCATAGCACTAGATTAAATACCAAAGAATTAAAAAACTGTATGGCTGGTGTACATACACAAATAAGGAAGACAAGAGTACGCTCTACCTAAATTGTATAGGCTAATCAGTCTTACAAAATTTATGTTGAAGATCTATCAATATACGATGTATACGAAAATATCAAGCACTAGGTAACAAATAGAAGAGTAGAATGAAATGATCATATAAGCCAAATGACAACAAATAGAGTCAAAGAGGGCAAGAGACGGTGTCTCAAAAACGACGGAACGACAACTTACTGGAGGCACATAGAAAAACAGACAGAGTCATGTTTACATAAAAAGAAGAAAAAGAGGATACCTAAAATAAAATGCCAATATTCGTACGTTTTTTTACCCAATCATGCGTTGACAATGGCTTGCAATTGTCTTAAATTGAAAACAGTTACTTATAATTTTATAGCAAACTCGACTAAATCCTTTTCCTCCATCCAGCTTTAATTCAGAAAATGGCTGAATCCAAGCACTTAGACATTGTCTTATAACCAAATTTACGAAGTCACAGGTTGGGTAATAAAATTATGCTATAAATAAAAAATTATACTATAAAATTTGCCTCAATACACACGTTTACACTGTTTGACCTGAAAATCATAAATGAGACTAATGTAAATTTCGGAGATTCATACATTTACTTATTACTAAAAGCTTCAATGGGTCTTCTGTATCTTTTGGATCTCAGAAAAACACGTCCCACAAAAAGTGTTTTGTGTATGTTTTATTTTGTTTGTGTAATAGGGTTTTTAATATTGTACCAAATTATCTAAAACCTTTTATTACAATAGCAAGTATGCCCATGTCTTTATTTTATTTATTTATTGTAATCGCCAGTTGAAAATAACAGGCCGGCGCGTAATTTTAGTATTTCTAAATATTGCCGAGAAAATGTTGATAAGTAATATTCTTAATGAAGTACCGCGTTCCGATCGATTTCGTCGCATTAATGTTTGAGCGGTACGTAAACAATGATCGGGGGTCGTATTTTCGAATTCATTCGAGCATATTTCGCATACGAAATTAAAAGAAATGCGAATTTAGAATACTGCGTATACGAATTTTATCATATACGGCGACTTGAATGGGTCTGAACCATTCGAATTTCGGTGCTAATATACAATCAAAGTCATTGTTGTCATCTCAGTTGTCACTGGGACCGTTGTACGTCAGATAAGAGTTCGGCTGATAGTTTTTAATCGTTGTATTACATTGAACAGTACAATACAATTTATATTAATACAATATTTTTACATTAAACTTTATTTTCAATGGTTTAAATAAATGGTTTCAAGAATTTTTTAATAGAAAGAAATATAGTTAATTCCCTTGCAGAGGCGGAAATAGGTATTAGCGTAACGGAGAAGCAGAGATTACCATCTCTTTCATAATCCTTTAGAGGACTATTCAAATGTATAATTTCAAAAATTGTATAGATAAACAAAGCTCCTCACAATGGAGTTGATAGACTTAAATGGATCTTTTTTTGTTCGATCGACACTGAACCACCATATTTCATGCCCTTTTTTACTCCTTTCAGCTAATTTACAAAAAACGAATTGTTTTAGATGATAAAATTACCATAAAATAGTAAAAGTAAAAGTAAAACTGCCAATTATTCTTTTTTTTTGAGTTTGGTTGTTCGAATTTACAGTGTTACCGGTGCAAATTCTTCTCATATACGTATAACATTTCGAAGGATTTTCACAAATACACATTCAGATTTGTATAAGAAATTTTTTATTCTAGTTAACTCGTATTCGAAAAAATTCGATTGAATTCGAAAATACAACCTCTGCTCTAGTTCTTTTCACAGATACGTCCAATAGTTGTTTAAACTTCAGTTAGGTAATAAAATAAAAACATTAGTATTGCAAATAAGGCTCATTAGAACATAGATATGTAATGAGAGTGAAAACTGTATTAATATTTTATTAATTAATACAAAAACTATTAAATATTTGAATTACATATTAAAAAAAATCTTAATTAATGATATAAATAGAAAAAATAAACATTACGTAGACATTTATAACTTAATTTTAAATCCATATTTTACGACAAAACACCATTAAAAAAAACAACACTTAACAGAGATATCTAATTGTTAAAATGAAAGTGGTTGATTAGTCATTTCCAAACTAGTGAAAGCAAACTGAAGACTGAAAATTCAGCATGCCTCTGAAAATGTGAGGGTGGGACGAGAGCGTAAATTTAGACTACGATTAACTCGCTACAGTTACTGAAATATTTAATGAAAATTCGCATTATTCCTCGTCGTTTCATTTAGAAATGTTAACATGACAAACGCTTAGTCGCGAGAGGTATTAATAAACGTATCACGTTTCACCAATTTTGGAAGTGACAGATGACAGTTGGTGTTTCTAGTGTATTTTGATTTTTGCGAATCGAGTGTTTTGATTTAAAAGTGAGGTTATAGACCTGTGCGGCATTCTTGTATCAGAAGTGTATTCTATGAGATTCCTATTATTTGGTTGACCTTTCACAAGTTTAAAAAAATATTAAGTTGTGTTTTTTGTTTACCATAAAACTTATGGGCCAAAAATTACATTTCTTAGTCACTAAAAATCTCACATAGATTTGCTTTTGAATACGCGGCTTGATTGCTTTTGAGTCACATGGTTACAACGTATCTCCAATATATATTGGTACATACAAGCACCTACGCTACAACAAAACCATCAATGAAAAACCAAATAGTCATCGAATTTACGGGAACAAAATTATTAAGTTGTATTAAATAGGAACAATTTCTACTGCGTCGTCTATGATTTTGCAAATGTTAAATTATATCAAAATGTTATTAATATTTTTTTATTGATTAAAAACGGAGAAAATGTGATTTGTTCCTGTAATTTAAGACATCTTTTATGAACCGAATAAATAAAATAATAAGAAAATTATAAAACAAAGTTTGCCGATATTAATTATTGCTACAAAATATCCGAGAACAGCACTAAACCTTTTTACAAATTATTTTGTTTTATTATTATTTTATTTATTTCACGAGAGAATGTACTTATTTTTTTTTTTCAAGTATCTATTTATTAATATATAATCTATTTATCAATTTTTATTCCTTTAGCGAATAAATTATGATCATATTCGCAGTTTAGATCATATTAGAGCACCTTTACACCTGGGGCTGTAACAAAGATGTGTGACATATATTATAACTTATTAAAATTTACTTTAGTTATATTTTCAT
Organism: Diabrotica undecimpunctata; assembly: GCF_040954645.1. NCBI lineage: Eukaryota > Metazoa > Arthropoda > Insecta > Coleoptera > Chrysomelidae > Diabrotica > Diabrotica undecimpunctata. The sequence goes on from NC_092808.1 coordinate 52,701,743, forward strand.
GTACTTCATTACACATCTCTTCAACTGTATTCTAGGCTGTCATCTAGTGATTATCTTCAATATTATAGTTCTATAATACTTCTGTATGCTTCAGTTAAAGCAGATTATGAAACGAGCCTGCAAAGATTGGCACTAGGTTGTAAATATTATTTACTATTGACAATAATGCTTCCTACTATATCTTTAAAATAGTATATGATATCTAAAGGCATCTGGTTCAGTCTTCTTTAAAGGTCCTTACATCCTAAATGATAAGCAATTTTACATTTAAATAAACCTATTACCAACAAAACTTTTATACTTCCTTTTTATTTTTATATTATGGACTTTTCCTGTAATCCGCTGTGGTATACCATAAAAAAACTAAAAAGCCCTTTATTCGATCTAAATCATAGAAAGTTTTTAGAATCAATATTCCACCTTCAGTGCCTCTACTGGGTATACATTAAAGCCACTAAATACATGGATGAAAATTCTTTAACTGTTATTAAAATTGTTTTATATGACATGTTACTGATAATTTTATGGGATATTAAAGTTTTACTCAGATTCACTTCATGGCAACGTAAAACTTTTAACTGGGGTTCCTAACCCGATCTCTATACGGATCTTTGGTAGCAATTGAACCTTGACCTGACTAGACCTTGAGTTACTACCAAAGGTCCGTATAGAGACGACGTCTCCGGTCAAAAGAGCAGTTGGGAGTTTTACGTTGCCATTAAATGAGTTTAAAATTGTAACTTTTTTAAAATTTTAATTTTTAATAAAAATATCAGCAACAATGTAATATAAAACCAATTTAATAACATTTAAAGGGTTTTCAACCGTGAATTTAGTGGCTTTAAATATGTCTGCCTAGTAGCAGGACTCAAGATGGAATATTAAGTCTGAAAACGTTTTGTTATATAGCCCAAAAGGGTTCTTTCAAATAAATATACCTTTTATTAAGGATTTTTTAATTAAAATTTTTTTTACGTTTCTTTGATTGATTTAAAATAATGAATAGTGGAGTCTTTTTAAAGTACCATCCAAGTCATAAATAATCAGACTTTATTTCTAATCAGATATTATTCCAATAATTATTTAAATATTTAAAAAATTATTGCCAAATTAAAGTCTAGCTGTGTACTAAATTGTAATAAAATTTACACAATATAAAATAAAAATAAGGTTGTTACAAACGTTTTTGTTCTTAGAAAATTGTGAATAATTATACATAGATTAAACATGATGTATTTTCTCTCTTTAAAAGCATTCTTCCTTTAATAAACAACTAATTTAACAGAAAATCTTTACAAACTTTACAGCTCTAATATTTGACTAACGCATTGAGAAATTAATTTTTAAAATATTCAAAATAAATCTTACTCAAAATAGACTACCATTTGTTAACCTTTAGGGAAGTAAGACTTTTGAAGCAATGCATTTTACAATAAGAGGAACTGATTACACGTGTTAACAGTTTTAAAGTAAACTTGTCACTAAATGTGCCATGTAGTTCGCAAAATATTGATAGTAAATCAAATTTTCTGTAAAAAGTATTAAGTAGGTCATTTAAAAAATAACGGTTTTTTCTGTCAATAATTTTAGCTCAAAAATTCAAATACTTATAGATTTACTGCAGTCGTCATAAACGAAAATGCCACTAAACCTCTAAAAATCATACGAACAAACTGAGTTTTGCTAAAAATATCAATTTTAGGACGCCAAAAAAGTTTACCACTTTTATCTCGGGCTTTTTACTAAAAATCCCCTCGTAGAGGGGGGAAAACGGAAAAAAATCGATTTAGCAAGAATCTGTACGTCATAGAAAAAATATTTTAAATAAAAAATGTACCTAAGATAATTTTGAAAAAAATGTTCATTAGAGTTCTTTGTGTAGAATGAACCGTTCTCTCATAAACAACGTTCGAAGCGATCGGCAATTTTTATTGTCAGTTACGCGTGCGAAATTAATGCTGAATAAAATTTGGATCAGCTCGACGGTAAAAATTCGATATCCTTTTATACGAGTGTCATATCGACAAAAATCAGGATGTCTTCTAAAGGTAAAGAGTGCAGCTTTTGTACGCAAATTTTGTATTTTGCCGCAAATAAACTGAGTTTTTATAAAGGTGTTAAATATAGGTGGCGCGATTTTTGCCAATTTTTATGATTCTCATGAGATCAATACAATTTATTCCTTATAAAACTTCTTGTTCTTCTTCTTCTTCTTCTTGTTTGTGTGCCTCCAGTAAGTTGTCGTTCCATCGTTTTCGTGGTTTTGCTCTTGCCGCCTTTACTGCTCTATTTGTTATCATTCGGCTTATATGATCGTTCCATTCTACTCTTCTATTTCTTACCCAGTTCTTGATGTTCTCCACCTTGCATTTACGTCGTATGACTGTACTTCTAGCTCTGTCTCATAGTCTTACCATCAATTTTTCTATCATTTTTGTCCTCTCTGTATCAGGTCTTGTTTTTGCCGCGTATGTTATTATTGGTCTGATGACTGTTTTGTAATTTCTGCCTTATAAAACTTAAAATGAACATAAAATTTTAGTTATGAGTTATGGCAACAAATGTGAGACGTTTGAAATATCCACAAAAAACGCTAAATTTAAACTTTCACATTACAAATAATATAAAACATTTAAATTGCTCTTTTTAGATTAAGCTAGTACATTGTTTAAAACTACCCACCTTCTGCTATGAAAGAAACTCAAAAAGATCTTTTTGGAGGTATTTCTCGTGGCATGCGATTATTTGGAATGTAAAAGTTTAAATTCTGCGTTTGTTTAGTCATATTTCAAATGCTTCACATTTGTTGCCACAACTCAAAAGTTAAATTTTATGTTACAGGTTTTAAAGACTGGTCTCTAGAAATCGAAATTTCACTATGATCGGTCAATTAAAGTGATAAATTTTAATGATCTCTTTAATGATGTAATATTGATAGCACAAGATGAAGATAGTCTGCAAAGACTGGTCCACAGATTTACCATTAGGGTAAAAGAATTTAATATGACAATCTCATCTCAGAAAACTAAAACAATAGTAATCAGCAAAGAACCCACCAGATGTAAAATAGAAATTGATGGCATCAGTATTGAACAAGTAATGGAAATAAAATTCCTTGGAATAACACTTATATGGCGAAACAGACACATTAACACTGAGACAAAATTAAGAATTTATGAAGCCAGTGTAAAACAAATAATGACATATGCCTCGGAAACAAGACCCGACATAGGCACAAACACAAATAAAAAGCTACTGGAGATAAGAGTACTAAGAAAAATTACAGGAAATACGCTGAGAGATCGAACGATAAGAAAAGACATTAGAAGAAAATGTAACATACAATGTATAAACGAATGAACACATGGAAAAAAAGAATAGAATAACCATATTACCAGAATGTGGGAGACTCATGTCGTCATAATAGCAAGAAGTAAGTCATCAATCGGCAGAAGTAGTATCGGAAGACCGCGCAAAAGATGAAGTGACGACATTCCATAGAGGTATGAATCCGCCAATGAACTAGTAGAGTTGCTTATAAAAGGAAAGAAAAAGAAGGAGAAAAAGAAAATTACAAATATAATATTTTATATATATTTTTTTGTAATTAAAATATTTTCCCAATAATTTTGACCATTTGGACGATTGTTTCTGAATTTTCATCAATAACGAATGTTGATTGCTGAATGGTTTCAACATTTTTTCCTGTACATATATGGTCAGCCGTTTATTTCCAACTTTTGACAAAAGCAATCTATATACCTAATTAACTATATAGAATTGGCCAAAATTCTATTGTCATCAAACAATAATTCAGGATTTTATTGTCATGATTGGGTGCGGTTTTCTTTTTAAAGTCATGTAATCGAATCAACTATCTTCAAATAATATCGTCCTAGGACAATATCATTTAAATTCATCTACTTTAAAATATATAATATATGTCTTAATCGTTAATATGAACGGGGCAAACAAAATTAGATTATTAATAATAAAATTTGTTAGATTACCAAAGTCAAAATCGAACTGTCAAAATAAACGAATTTAAACTGAAATTGTGGTTATTTCCCAATAAAAATAGTAAATTGTATTTATCGGTAAGCTAATAAAATTTAAAATAATTATGTATTTCATACTCGTCTTAGTACAAAAACATATAATTAATCTATTTGTCCTATTTAAATGAAACAAACGGAAAAAATAATGAATGTTAAAAAAAAGTATTTATTAAGCAATAGTAATACTTAAATTATAGGACATAAAGGACAATAAAAATACGATTATAGTACCATGAGCAAAATAGAAGTATTTAGATCGACCGGATCTTCAACTTTTTGTAAATCTATTTGAAGAATGTGACACATTTTTTTGTAATTGACGACAAATTTTATCCCAGACTAAGATTATAAATAAGAAACGTGTTTCACACCAGTTAAATATATTTTCCAAATAACTTTAATTTTTGATACAATTCTATTTTTATTCGCATGTTTCTATTATAAATCTATCAAATCCATTGATATAAATATCTAAAATATCAGAGGTCTAAAATACTAATACGAAAAATCATATTAATTTTGTAGGATACACTTAGATCAGGAATTAAAAATCAATTCTGTGCAACCGTGTAATAAAAGTGTTACGTTTGCGTGTTGGTTGTGTTTATATTTGTTACATCGTAAACTTCACCGAGAGGATTGTCGTGTTATTTTCAACAGGTTAACTTTCTACGATATTAGGTAGGTTATGTTTTATAACATTTACTCTTTGATTAAAATTTAAAATATTTAATTTAATAATTAACTAATTTTGAAGTAAATTGAAATCCCAATCATCCAGTACACGTAAATATAATACCGAAAATAAATATATATCGAAAAATTTTAGGACCTGGGCAGCTGGATGGATGAAAATCTTAATCCTGGCTTAAAAAACAGAAGTCGAATTGACATAGCCAGAACAAACTTCTTAAAAATATCTAGCCTCCTAAGCGACAGATCGCTGGATATCCACAAGATATAATTTTGTAAAATGCTCTATAAAATTTTGTGTGGGGGATTCTGTGCTCAAAAGTTGTTGTGATAACATCTATTTCATAAAAACTCAAGGTATTTATAGATAATAAGACTATTACTAATAATACTTTGTTTGTAACCCGATCCTATCGCATACATACCTAATAGTAACAAGTAATAAAGTATACGACACCCTTTCTCCAGCCTAAAATGGAGACCATTAACCTCGATCCTAATAAACCTCCTGAACCCCCGCCAGATTTAAGTGGAAAAAAAAATTAATAACCAATATAATATATATGATTCTGGTCGATTCGAAGTATAAATACAGGGAAAAGACAAAAATATAGGAAATTTTCACATCTTAAGTATTGCTAAAATAATATTTAACCTAAACCTACAGCAAATTATTAAATTTAACCGTAAAGGGAAAACCTGTAAAAGGTGTTGTTTTTAAAGATTATAAATCAGCAAATCTATTTGTGATTTATAAGAGATGAGAAAGTTTACAATATGATCTCTTTCTCCCAAGTCACAATGTCACCTGTAAGGGTATAATAAGAAACATATGTAAAGAAATATCTGAAGTAAAAATGCAATTTAAACAAAATTGGCCTCCTGTAAAGTAATTGACATAAAAAGACTAAAGAGGAGAACTCTTGAAGAGGGAAAAGAACAAAACTATGTACCAAAAACCACCATATGTGTAACATTTACAGGAAAAGCACTGCCTAGGGAGGTTCTTGTGTATGGATTGTCCATGAGGGTTATTTCATATGTCAGCCCAGTCCTAATGCGTGGAAACTGCCTGTTATATGGTCACAGCAATAAGTGCCAGAACTGTGGGAAAAACCAACGTACTGTTTACATTGCAAAAATCATGATCACATCTCTAAAGATAAAAAATTTAAAGAATTCCAACGGCAAAAAGAAATAAAAGCCCTAATGTCTTTCTCTAACATCTTATTTTATGAAGCAAACATGCAAATACCAAAAAATGAAAACAGGGAATACTCTTTGAACGAAGAAAATTTTCCTGTCTTGCATAAAGAATCCAAGCCTAATAATATAATAGATATCACAGAAAGAAGAATAAAAGCCATAAAGAATGACACAAATATACCAAAATACAACCAAATCGTCAAATCTCAACCCACCAAAAGAAGGAAACCAAAGACGACAGAATATGACAAAAAACAACACAGTGCTCAACTAATTAATCCGGAGGGAAATTTGAACTGGGCAACAAACTTTCAATCAATGATATCAACATCAAAAGGTTGCAGTACAAATAAGGAAACTGAACATGGAATCTCCTATGCAATGTCATTACTACCACCATAACATAAAGAGATGTTACGATCTAGCAACTTATACTTTAGCTCATCTAATGTATCACAATATAAACCAATTAAACGCAGCTCAACAAATAAAATAACCTATGATTTAATGGAAGATAGGACAGTATCTGATGCTTCAGAATACTAAGCCCAAACTAAAAAAAAAATAAAGCTTTCACTCCTTTGATTATAATACAATACATCCTTATTAGGAATAAAGTAGAATTTTATGAAATATCTTTATGTAATAAATTTAATACCAACTCTCAACTCCAAGCAATCTTCCTACCTAAATTCCAAATTAATCTACTTAATGCCTATGTCCCTAATGCAAATACCATATCTAAACAAAAATGAATAAAACTGATCCAGGAAATCAACAAACCAGTAACGATAATGGGAGACCTGAACGCCAATCATGAGGCTTGGGGTAGCCCATGCAATAATTTCAATGGGAGAAACATCTTCCAAACACTAGATAAGCTTAAACTAGTTTGTTAAAATAATGAGTCATATACCAGAATACCACCACCATCAAGAAGATCATCAGCGGTGGACCTAACAATAACATCTAAGGATATTGCTACCAGATCATTATGGCAAATAATTCCTGACTAAGGATTTAGTGATCATCTACCCACAATGTGCAAAATTGGTGTCCAAAACACTACCATCCACATGCCACCAAGGAATAACAGAAACTTCAAAAAAGCTAATTGGGAACAATATACCTCAGTATTAGAGTCATCATTTACATCATTACCAGGTGAGAACTACCGATCATTTGCAGATTTAATAAATGAAGCTGCACAGTTGTTCATCCCATTGTACAAATCAAGTGTCAATAAACAGTATCATATCCCATGGTGGGACGAATCTTGCGCTGAAGTCATTAAAGACAGAATTAAGGCAACAAAGCAATTCCAATCAATACCCAACTTACCAAATTATTTAATAGTAAAAAACAAATGTGCTATATCTAGAAGATTCCTTAAAAAAAAAAGGAAGAATAATTTTAGGAAATTTGCAGAAGGCCTTAATAAAAACTCGCCAATCAAGACAATATGGTATAAAGTTAGGAAAATAGCTGGATATGGTAATAGCCCAATTCACTCTCTTCGTGATCCTAATATCGAACAAGAGATACTGAATTCCTTGGCTCCCCCCAGTATACATTTACATCAACAAATTATACAAACTAGCAACACCCCCTTTTACCTTTAATGAATACAAATTCATAATCAATTCCATAAAAATCTATCTCATTCAGGATCATTACTATTGTTACAAATTTTTAACAAATGCTTAAGTACAGCTACTTTCATAACAATTGAATGGACACAGTCATTAATAATTCCAATTCTAAAACCTATGAAAGATAAACGCACTGCAACAAACTATCTGCCTATTACCCTCACCTTTTGTGTAGATGAATTATCGGGAATTCCCCTAGTAGTAAGTGTTAATGGTTCTAGTAAGTAATGTTCAGCCGCATATTTTTTTGCAAAAAGTAAAGTTCGGTGTAGTCGTCGGCAAAGTTTGTTTTAAAACATAGAATTTTTGATCCTCTTCTACATTTCACTTCTACAAACGAAAATATTTGAAATTTTTTTAAGACATCGTCGTTTTTTCTGGAAGCTCTTCTTTTTTCTTCTATTTATATGATTTTTCGATCTCAAAAATTCTAAAGCCTTTTTATTGAGAATTTGATAACATCTTTCAAATCATTAAAATCGTACACGTTCCTAACTTTATTTATTTTCTTTTCTATATTTCCATGGACCCCATCGGCTGACATATGGATGTGTCCTTTAATTAAATATTTTATAGTTATTTCGTTTATTGATAAATCTGGACAGTTGAGAGTCATAAACAATGACAAAAAAATTGTCCAATTTTTGTTTTGGGTAGTACAATTGTTTGCCCAAAAAATAAATTTTGTAACATCATGTTCTCTATTATAAAATAGAATCAACGATGTTGGGTGCTTTCTCTCGTGCCAAACTACGCAGTAGCTATTTAACACAGATTCCTTATAGATAGGAGCAAATGTTTTGTTAAAACATACTAATCTTCTGACAAAAAAAGTTTCTTTAATCCTTGGCATTATGGAAAGCAAAATAACTTTTTTTAAGTCCATTGAGACAAACTTTACATGTGCTGGTGGGGCTTTTACAATAACAACATCGAATTTATAGATTTCGTAACTTCACACTCTAGACATTTGTCCGATTTTGGCATTTTTAATGAAATGCAATGTCATTACTACCACCATAACATAAAGAGATGTTACGATCTAGCAACTTATACTTTAGCTCATCTAATGTATCACAATATAAACCAATTAAACGCAGCTCAACAAATAAAATAACCTATGATTTAATGGAAGATAGGACAGTATCTGATGCTTCAGAATACTAAGCCCAAACTAAAAAAAAAATAAAGCTTTCACTCCTTTGATTATAATACAATACATCCTTATTAGGAATAAAGTAGAATTTTATGAAATATCTTTATGTAATAAATTTAATACCAACTCTCAACTCCAAGCAATCTTCCTACCTAAATTCCAAATTAATCTACTTAATGCCTATGTCCCTAATGCAAATACCATATCTAAACAAAAATGAATAAAACTGATCCAGGAAATCAACAAACCAGTAACGATAATGGGAGACCTGAACGCCAATCATGAGGCTTGGGGTAGCCCATGCAATAATTTCAATGGGAGAAACATCTTCCAAACACTAGATAAGCTTAAACTAGTTTGTTAAAATAATGAGTCATATACCAGAATACCACCACCATCAAGAAGATCATCAGCGGTGGACCTAACAATAACATCTAAGGATATTGCTACCAGATCATTATGGCAAATAATTCCTGACTAAGGATTTAGTGATCATCTACCCACAATGTGCAAAATTGGTGTCCAAAACACTACCATCCACATGCCACCAAGGAATAACAGAAACTTCAAAAAAGCTAATTGGGAACAATATACCTCAGTATTAGAGTCATCATTTACATCATTACCAGGTGAGAACTACCGATCATTTGCAGATTTAATAAATGAAGCTGCACAGTTGTTCATCCCATTGTACAAATCAAGTGTCAATAAACAGTATCATATCCCATGGTGGGACGAATCTTGCGCTGAAGTCATTAAAGACAGAATTAAGGCAACAAAGCAATTCCAATCAATACCCAACTTACCAAATTATTTAATAGTAAAAAACAAATGTGCTATATCTAGAAGATTCCTTAAAAAAAAAAGGAAGAATAATTTTAGGAAATTTGCAGAAGGCCTTAATAAAAACTCGCCAATCAAGACAATATGGTATAAAGTTAGGAAAATAGCTGGATATGGTAATAGCCCAATTCACTCTCTTCGTGATCCTAATATCGAACAAGAGATACTGAATTCCTTGGCTCCCCCCAGTATACATTTACATCAACAAATTATACAAACTAGCAACACCCCCTTTTACCTTTAATGAATACAAATTCATAATCAATTCCATAAAAATCTATCTCATTCAGGATCATTACTATTGTTACAAATTTTTAACAAATGCTTAAGTACAGCTACTTTCATAACAATTGAATGGACACAGTCATTAATAATTCCAATTCTAAAACCTATGAAAGATAAACGCACTGCAACAAACTATCTGCCTATTACCCTCACCTTTTGTGTAGATGAATTATCGGGAATTCCCCTAGTAGTAAGTGTTAATGGTTCTAGTAAGTAATGTTCAGCCGCATATTTTTTTGCAAAAAGTAAAGTTCGGTGTAGTCGTCGGCAAAGTTTGTTTTAAAACATAGAATTTTTGATCCTCTTCTACATTTCACTTCTACAAACGAAAATATTTGAAATTTTTTTAAGACATCGTCGTTTTTTCTGGAAGCTCTTCTTTTTTCTTCTATTTATATGATTTTTCGATCTCAAAAATTCTAAAGCCTTTTTATTGAGAATTTGATAACATCTTTCAAATCATTAAAATCGTACACGTTCCTAACTTTATTTATTTTCTTTTCTATATTTCCATGGACCCCATCGGCTGACATATGGATGTGTCCTTTAATTAAATATTTTATAGTTATTTCGTTTATTGATAAATCTGGACAGTTGAGAGTCATAAACAATGACAAAAAAATTGTCCAATTTTTGTTTTGGGTAGTACAATTGTTTGCCCAAAAAATAAATTTTGTAACATCATGTTCTCTATTATAAAATAGAATCAACGATGTTGGGTGCTTTCTCTCGTGCCAAACTACGCAGTAGCTATTTAACACAGATTCCTTATAGATAGGAGCAAATGTTTTGTTAAAACATACTAATCTTCTGACAAAAAAAGTTTCTTTAATCCTTGGCATTATGGAAAGCAAAATAACTTTTTTTAAGTCCATTGAGACAAACTTTACATGTGCTGGTGGGGCTTTTACAATAACAACATCGAATTTATAGATTTCGTAACTTCACACTCTAGACATTTGTCCGATTTTGGCATTTTTAATGAAATGTGCATTGCCTTAATGGTAGACCTATACATTTACATCGAGCAATAGCCAGGATATATTTTTTAAATATTTTTAAAACATTAAAGTAATTGATACGTCTCTGGGTAAATACCTTATGTTCGGTGCGTTATATCATCTATAATGACTTACAATTGAATGAAAGCTTTCAATGTGTGCTTTAATTATATCTTGGTCTAACGTCTTTTTTGGGACTTGCCAATATTTTCTTTCACTGCTGTATCCAAAGGAGCGCGTTCCATTGTATTGCACAATAACTGTGTCGGTAATAACTGAATTATTTATATAACCCAAAGTGCGTAATACAACAAACTTTAACAGTGTTTCCATCGGCTTTGAGCAAATAAAACTGGCGTGTTTTATTTTTTTTTGTATAAATTTTCTGTAGAAGTGACTGTGCGTTCGTTAACTGTTTTGATACAAACATGTTTCGAGAGCCATATTCGTCGATGGCCATAGTTAGTCTGCCAATAATTTTTCCATATTTTTTTTTCGATCTTCATCGGAAAATTTATGCATTGAGTATCTTTACATTTCTATAAACAAGGAGATAACATTGGATATTTCTTTGTATCTCGCAAAAATATATCTTTGTTAAACTAGGCCTCTTAAGGTTTTCTTTTTTTTATCTTTTATCTACTGGTTCATGCTCTTTTTCAGAATATGCCAAAGCTATTTCAGTGTCATTCAAAATCGACGGTCACTTTAAGCTTAGTTTCTGAGGGAACGGTTCATTCTACACAAAAAGTGTTAATAAACATTTTTGTTTAAAATTATCTTAGCTACATTTTTTATTTAAAAGATTTTTTTTTACGGTTTACAAATTTTTGGTAAATAGATTTGTTTGCGTTTTTAGGGAAAGCCCGGGGGTAAAAGTGGTAAATTGTTTCTTTTTTGGGAACCCAAAATTAATATTCTGGGCAAAGTTCAGCTTATTGGTATATTTTTTAGGGGTCAACGTTCTGACGACTGGACTAAGATATAAGAAGACCAGTGTGGTATTTCCTATTAGCTAAGACAAACTATTTCAATGCGACCTTGCCTTAACGTTGAATTGTCAGAGGAAGTGATTTTGTCTGGCGACCAATAAGACCTTAATTTAATCCGCTTGTTTTTTATTTTTGTGGAAATCTGGAGTCCCTAGTTTAGTAAAATTAAATCACGAGAGAAACTAGGAGTAATAAACAAAGATATATAAATCGGAGGAAACCAGGTTGAACACTTAATTTGAGTTTGTTCTTTTACCTTAAATTGTTTATAATTCTGATTAATGGTTAAAATAGAAACCTTATGCCACAAATTTGTTTATTGTTGATTATTGGAAGTGCCCTTCTGTTATATTTAACTTTTTAATAGCGCTTTCCTCGAAAATAATAATACATATTACTAGTATCTTACGTCGAAAAGTTTCACTGGAAACAGTTTCGACTTAATTTTATCATCGGGAATCATTGAAGTGACGCTGTCCATAAAAAAATTTAAAATGTTAAATAAAAGAATATTTCTTAACCAAAACTATGACCTTTTATAGATTTAAACAATAATTTATAAATTTTAGCATAGTGTAAAACATTAATATCAAAAAACCAAAAAAAGTGGTACTATAGGTGGCACTGTAGACTAGTGCATAGCTTCATACTATATTTCCTGTATTTTTAAAATTGAAAAAAGTGGTACAGTAGGTGGTACTATAGTCCATTTCGATCATATTGATACCACATTATGTATGCAAATCCCTAAACTGTTGATACGGGTGACTCAATGAAAAATAGATATTTGTCAACAAGTTTACAGAAGTATATAGGAAAACAATTTTAAATTGAATATGACCACCAGGTATAAAGGTTGAAGCAGAATAGAATACAATAGTTTTGAGGGTTACTAATCCCTAAATAAAGTTGCCAGTGTCGGAGTGATTGAGATTAACAGGTACTAATGAATTTGCAAGAAATATAAGATGTTTATTTTATTGGTTATATAAAAAATAATTTGTGGCCGTAACAGGGGCCGATTTGTAAAAAAATGAATATTATTTTAATCAAATTCCATTTCAGATTCACTGCTTTCTTCAAAATCTAAGGAATCTTCAACTCCAATGTTAATTATTACCGGTTCCAGCATTGCATCAGTCATATTATTCAAGTTCCACATTTTATTTTTTTCCTTGTGAGCATGACTAACAGCATTTTTCCAATTTTCTGGAGTTACTTTTGATAAGGAATGTTCTAATAATTGTTGTAAGTCTTCTAATTTAAAAGTTTTGTTGTTGCGTCCGACTTCACCCATTACTTGAGACCATATATTTTCTATCAAATTCAGATCACAGTGGTATGGGGGTCAACGTAAAATAATTACATCACGGTTTAATGCCATTTCATCAATTACATATTTTTTATAAGCTGCTTTATGTTGCCTTACAATAGGTAATAACTCCTTTTTTGTCGAATTCTCCTTGTACTCATTGCGTGTTTATCCAACCATTCGATTATCTCTCCTTTTTTCCATGCCGTTGTTGGCAATTTTTCTGCTAGTCTTGAATGGTAACTAGCATTATCCATGACTATGACAGAACTTTTTAGAATTAAATCCAACATTTGCTCAAAATATTCTTCAAAAACGTCAGCAGTCATTTCCTCGTGGTAATCTTTGGTTGATTTTGAGGCAAAACATAATAATCCACCATTGACAAAACCGTATTCGTTTCCAATATGGGTTATTATGAGTCTGCTTCCTGTTCCAACGGGAATATTGTTTATTCCAGTAGATACACCTTCAATGAATGCCTGACGGGAACTTTTCACATTTGTATCAACCCATAGATATGGTACAGTATGACCTTCATTTAGCCAAGTCTCGTCCAAATAAAAAATTGTTTTCCCTTCTTCTCGGTTCTTTTTAATAGTTCTTAGATAATCTCGTCTCCAACATACAATGTAATCTTTTTCAATTAAAACGGATTTTCTTCTATTCTTTTGCCAACGAAATCCCATCTCTCTCAATAGTCCCCATAATTTCTTGTTGCTTATGATTGGTAACTCTAATTAATGTTTGGATTTTGTCTAATGTTGGAAATTCTTTGTTAAAAAAAAATGAGTGGACGCTGCGTCTTATCATGGTTTTATGTACTTCTTTAATTTCCAAGGGTTTACTCCCTCCACTCTTCTTGGGAGATGAAACAGTTTCTCCTTTTCTTTCTTTTAGGAATCTATAAATTGTTGCTTCCCCAACCCCTGTCATATTTGAACACACGTTAACGATTTCACGAACATTACTTAAAGGGCGTTGATGTACAAGTGCATCGTGTACATTTAATATTATATTTTTCTCTCTTAGACTGAAGGCACCTTTAAAACTACACTTAACCGGGATAAAACCTATTGTCGACGTCATTTTTAACATTTTTAAATGCAAATAACAAAATATCGACACCAAAAACGTAGGTGGGTAAGACATAAACAATGTACATCTACAAACTAAATGGAAGATGCAAACAATTTCTAATTTATATTATTGGCATAAGCTGTAATGTGGCATAAAAACTAATTAAACTATCATTAGTGAAGCCTTATCAGTAATTTCAGGTAATCGTTCAAAGAAGGTATTCTTTTTGTGTCAGGCGATAACTTGTATAGAAAACAATAATCACCTTTAAATTACTGTTTACATTAATTTATTTCGTAAAACATAGAATTCTCTCGTTAATCTCCCGTGTATATTTAACAATAATCATGTGGCATATATACCGACGTTTTTTACGCACAAAAAAGGTATAGTGAGATTAGTGGACACTTATTTTACAGAAGATTTTTTAAAAGATAATGAATTGTTGACGGCATCTTAAAATATTAATTTTTTTTATTTATTTCAAAACAAGTATAGGGTGACGCCTATGGTTTTTTGACCTGTTGAGGATTTGCATACATAATGTGCTATCAATATGATGGAAAAGGACTATATAGACTAGCGTTGGGCTTCATACTAAGTGTTTTGTATTTTTTAAAATTTAAATATTATTTTTAAAATTGAATAAAGTAATTTTATTATTTACCTATATTTTTTTATATAGATTTTCAATAAAATTCAAAAAGTTTACATGTCGTATAACGGACCCTCCTCGTCAGGTAAATGGACTCTTCCAATTGATCAAAAAGCAGAATAGAAAATAGGTGTGCGAATATTATTCGATATGTATACAAAAATGCATCAACAACTGTAACATCAAATGTATTTCAAACATGCATGAGAAAACAAAAATGATAACAAATTCCTTCCCAATGAGCTAATAAAAATCAGGCAATAGAAATAAAAAAGGGCCCATACAAATTGTGAAGAGTTATGTATATTTGGCCCATGAAATAAGATTAACGTGAGACAACCAGGCACTTGAGCTACTCTTTAGCTACATTTGAAAAAATAAGACACGTGTTTAAAGCAAATATCCATTTAAAATTCATCCATTTAGAATTCATTTAAAAAGGAAAGATTACAATCGGTGTGTTCTACCAGTCCTCACATACAAGGCGGAAACCTTAACTTTACAACAAAATCAGCGAAAAATAAATTAAGAAGGACAACAACATAAGATGACGAGATCAATGCGTAAAATAATTCAGAAATAGACTAAGAAACATGGAAAATCGTAGATGAACCGAACTAGAAGGCTCTATTGAAACTATTCTTCTTCTTTGTCAATCATTTTCCATCCACTCCTGAATGTAGGTCTCTCCCAATTGCTTCCATCTTTCTCTATCTTGCGCCAATCTAATCCACTGTTTGCCTGCCACTGTTCTTATGTCATCTACCCATCTTTTTTGAGGTCTTCCCATGCTTCTTGTTGTCGTCCTTGGTCTCCATTCCAGAATTCTCCGTGTCCACCTGTTGTCATTATATCGGGCTACATGACCTGCCCAGCGCCATTTCATTTTTGCAATTTCTTCCAGAATATCCCTAATCTTCGTTCTACGTCTTATCTCGGTGTTTCTAATCTTTTCTCTTAGTGATATTCCAAGCATGATTCGTTCCATTGCTCTTTGCGTTGTTTCTAATTTTTTAGCAGACTTTTTGGTAAGGGCTACTGTCTCCAAGCCGTAAGTACAAACTGGTAGTATGCATGTTTTATACACCTTTTTCTTTAAGTTTGCAGGAATGAAGGTGTTTTTCAAGATATATTCTAATTTGCCGAAAGCGCCCCATGCCAGTTGTGTTCTTCTTTTAATTTCAGCATCTTGAGTTGGTTTTCCTAGTTTGATATCATGACCTAGATATACATAATGTGCATCATTTTCTATGGTATGATTTTGTATTGTTATATTTGTCTGGTCCCGGCTCAGTATTTTTGTTTTGCTGTAGTTCATTTTTAAGCCTACCGCTCCTGAAACTGCATTTAATTGTTGTAACATATCATTTAGTTCTTGGATATTATCGGCTATTAAAACTATGTCATCTGCGAATCGCAAGTGGTTTAAGTATGATCCGTCGACGTTGATACACTTATTGTTCCATTCTAGTTTCTTAAAAATGTCTTCTAGAGCAAGGGTAAATAGTTTGGGAGAGATGGTGTCTCCTTGTCTTACTCCCCGTTGTAGTCTTATGGGATTAGTTTTTGTGCTTTCGTCCAGCTTTATCTGCATGGTGGCATTTTCATCTATGTTTTTAATAATTATGTTAGTGTATCTTGAATCTATACGTGCATTTTCTAGAGATTCAAGCACTGCCCATAATTCGATGAAATCGAATGCTTTATGGAAATCGACGAACGCCATATAAATTGGAACATTATACTCGGTGCATTTTTCTATCAGTGTTCTTACGGTGTGCAAGTGGTCTATGGTACTAAAATGTTTTCTGAATCCAGCCTGCTCGATAGGTTGATAGAAATCGAGCTTATGTGTTAGGCGGTTGGTTATGATTTTAGTTAGTAATTTATACAGATGTGAGAGCAAGGATATTGGTTGGTAATTCTCGATGTTTGCTTTGTCTCCTTTCTTGAATAGTAAAATGACTTCGGAGTTGTACCATTCTTGAGGAATCTTTCCTTCATCAA
This sequence comes from Diabrotica undecimpunctata, assembly GCF_040954645.1. Classification (NCBI taxonomy): domain Eukaryota; kingdom Metazoa; phylum Arthropoda; class Insecta; order Coleoptera; family Chrysomelidae; genus Diabrotica; species Diabrotica undecimpunctata. The sequence continues at coordinate 52,718,683 of NC_092808.1, forward strand.
TTACTTTATTAAATAAAATATTTATTACCTTGACCTTTATTGACCTGATTTAATTGAACCTATTACAAGACAAACATGGAGATGGGAGGAACATGTTGCAAGGATTTAAGACAGCAAGTGGACAAAAAAATTGCTTGAGTGGAGAACGCGGGTAGACAAGTGAAGCCGGAGAAGACACACATCATGCACTGACGACCTTACGAGAATTGCGATCAAATAGATAGCAGAGGCGCAAAACAGAAATAGATGAAAATATTTAGAGAAGGCTTATATTCGACAATAAATAGATCAAAGCAGATTGATAATGATGATGAAGTTTTTTATACGCTCTCGGTATGTCATAGGTGAGTGCATCTGCCATTTTCTCCTGGTTTTTGGTGAGTTCTATTTAGAGTATCGTACCGATATTTTTTTGACAGACTGTGAGTATATAACTACAGAACTAATATCTTGGGCTGATATCATAATTTTATTAACGCCGTTTGAATTATCAAGATTAAAGTTTTTTAACACTTGTTTATTTAGACATACAAAAGTTTTTAATGGCCTGGAATCTAATTACTAAGCATTGCAAGTTTTTGATTATATACACAATATTGTAGTGCAAGTGTATGCCTTAACTGCAGATAAATCAAAAGCTCAAATAGAACATTTTTATAAATAACTCAAACAAGTTTTACAATACAGAAGGAAGAAAGAAATTGGGCGACTTAAATGCAAAGATATGAAAAGGCCGAGTGACAGGCCAATAAATGCTAGAGGCGACAGATTGGCTGAATTTTGTCAAAAAAGCAAACCTGGCGATTACGAACACATGGTTTCGATAACGTAATATATAGATAACCTAAGAATAGATTCTATACCTGAAGGTCACTACAGGATAATGAACAAAATTGCACTAGAAATCAGAACGACTTGATACTAACCAATCTAAGATTTAGAAATTCCATTATAAGCTTTATGACTTACCCTATCAGATGTCCTATCAGACCATAACCTCCTTGTCTCAAAAATAGAACTAAGGGTAAAAAAGGTAATAAAACTCAAAAGTTCCAAACTAAATACTTAGTTGCTTAAGAAAACGAAACGCATACTAAAACTTCAACTTGTATGAATCAAGAAATAAAAAGATTAATGTTAAAAATTAAAAACACTGAGAATATAAACACTATGTAAAGTAAAATTAAAAATTCTAATATAAAGACACAGAACGCAACTCTGCAAAAGAAAAAAGAAAGTCGAAAACCTTAGATGACTCAAGAAATACTGGCAATTCGCGAACAAAGAAGAAATATAGAAACAAACCCCTAGATAAATACACAGAAAAACATAAATTAACAAGGAACAAAATAAAAAAAGATAAGGAAAAATGGTTGATGGAAACATGTATTGAGATTGAGAAATGGCAGAAAAAACATGATCATTATAAATATACATACAAAAGTTATTTGAAGAGTTATCTGAAAAATCACGAACAAACACACCTAAACAATTAATTGACAAAAACAATAAACATATGAATAACCCTGTAACCGTTTCAAAAGTTTCAAAAAATTTATTATTCTAATTCCGAGTAAAAACTTCGTTTTGGAAAATGGTATAAAATTTTATTTTTATTATTATAATATTATATTATAATATTAATTATAATATGTATATCAATACAACGTCAATCTTAAAAATGATGATGTCAGGTTTCAAGTTAATTATATACGTGTTCCCATTATTATATACCATATCCCAAAACTTATCTGATATTCCTCGTATATGGTTTGTAATATATTATAATAATATTTTTAATAGCTTCTTCCGCTTCTACTTATAATGTTGCATATATTACGCAGTTATATTTTTAAATGAATCTAACACTTAGTTTTGTTTTATAAAATTAAAGTCTTGCCAAATAAACGGTTTCGTTTCCTTGGTGTTGAAAAGTTTTTATTTATACAAAATTTATTGTTTTCGTGGGAGTTAAGTCAGACAAATATATAATTAAGAAACGAAAAAATGTCATCATTAAATTTTAACTTACATTTCTTAGAACTTAATATACCATTAAATTAGATTGTTACAAAAAATTCCTGCATATTGCATTCACCAGAATTTGTACATTTATTTGAATATGATGTATGTGTATATATAAATTTGAATGTGAATACATCAAATGCGATTAATGATTGGTTTAATTTACTATTATTTAGATGGATATCACTGTTAATGTATGTAAATTCTAGTCTAGCCATTGATGGATTGAAGACATTGGTTTTTTCTAGTGTTTGGGTTAGCAGAGACATCTGGTCTGTTGTTGATTGATTGAATGGTAAGCCACTTTAATACTGGCCAAGAAACTCAGAATATGTACCCAGAATAAACTACAAAGAACTACTAAAACTTCAAAGAATTTTAGATGAGGTTGTTGCAACAAATTAAATAACTGGTCTGTCTTTGAATATAAGTAAAACTAAGTCTATGGTAATTACAAGGAACTACATTCCATATTCTGATGTTTGTGGTGAGAACGAAGTTATAGAATGAATAAAAATCTATAGTTATTTGAGGACAAACATAAATTAAACAGGTGGCTTTTCAAAAAAAAATAAGAAGAAGGATCGAAAAATCAAAAAGCGCATTTAAAAACGTGATACAAATAATATGTGACAAAGATCTGAGTCCAGCGATATGTCTTTTTCATTCTGGATTTATGGACTCTTAACTAACGTTCCTGAATTCATTAAAAGCTTTTGAAATGTGGACATACCGGAGAATTTAAAAAATCTTTTAGACAGATAGAGTGACCAATGAAAAAGTTATGCACAAACAAAAAAGACAATGAAATATTGTATACTGTCAAAGTGAGAAAGCTTCAATATTTGAGACATCTAACCCGTGGTGAAAAAAGCAACATCTTACAATTATTGATAATGCGGGGCAACAAAATCAAAAATCTTTACCTATGCTGTAAATGCAATACCCTGCAAATATTGAACTTGATACATTCACTGGATAAAAGTTTTATGTATGATTCTAAACGAAAGCTCTAAATAAAGCTAGGTTTATATACCATAGAAAGCATCAATAATACTAAAAATACTATAAAGAAATAAAGAAGAACTACACTAGGGAATAAAAAATGATAATAAAAATATTTAGTTGCAGAAGAAATTGAAGTCAACTACTTTGAGTTAAGAATTTAATACTCGACGTTTCGGCACCGAGTTTGGAGATACGGTTCCGTTCGAGTTCGGGGTAGTTCGGGATTGATAATGTGGTTCGGGTTCTGATAATAATAAATCGGGTTCGGGTCTTGATAATGGCTCCAAAGTGGGTGCCGAAAATTAAATTCTTAACGCGGTTCTTCTCGAGAACTTAGTAATTTTCATTGACCTGACCGCGGAAATTTATTCGAACATATATATATATATATATATACATATATATATATATATATATATATATATATATATATAAATATATATATAAATATATATATATATATATACATATATATATATATATATATATATATATATATATATATATATATATATATATATATATACACTAGTGGCCAAAACTCTGAAAACTTTTCAAAAATTTTAGTTTTGTTATCAGCATTCCTCTTTTTCACAAGACTTATATATATAAGTTTACCTATAATTTTATTTCATCGTTTTATGCTTCTACTTAATATTTAACATCTATTATTAAGGGGGAAAATCCTCTAAAAATTTAAAAATAAATAAAACAACAGCCGTTAGCTATTAGGAGATATATTTAAAAAAAATGGTACAATGATTATTATCAACTGTATTTGGTAGAATAACCTTTGTTTTTTAGGACACACTCAATTATGCGAAGCATGGAGTACGAGCCAAATCTTCTGGTGTAATAACTCTAAACCAGTTTTGAATAATGGCTTCTATCAGTTCCCTCTTGTTGCTTGGGTTTCGGCGTGATACTAAGACATTCAACCTTAACCATAAATTTTCTATTGGATTTAGATCGGGACTATTTCCAGGCCAAGGCAGAACAGTAACATCATGGTTTCTCAACCATTCCATGGAAGTCTTAGCCGTATGACAAGGCGCTCCATCCTGCTGGAAGATGGATTGTTGGGTATCCCCTTCGAACAAATCTCTGATAGTCGGCAGCAGTTTGGCTTGCAGTATCTCTTCCTGATATTTTTTGAATAAATATTGCCCTCTATTATTGCTAAACGTCCAACTCCATTAGTGGTCATGCCAGCCCATACCATGACACTCACAGGATGCTTCATAGTGACCGTAGTACACTGAGGCAAAAGGTCTTCTTCCGGTCGGCGGCGAACAAACTTCACTCCGGTTTCATCACTCCAAATTACTTTACTCCATTGTTCCTCTGTCCACCCTCTGTATGCCAAAGCCCAATCAATGCGTTTTTGCCTCTGTTTTTTGTTCAGGAACGGCTTCTTTCTAGGAATTCGTGCTCGCAATTCATTTTCACACAACTTTCTTTTGATAGTGCGGTCTGATACTTGTAATCCAGTTGATTTGACAATACCGTTTAAATCTTTTGCGGATCTGCGACGATCTTCTAAAGAAAGTCGAAATATTCTACGCACATCGTAGTGACTAACTTTGGGTTTTCTGCCAGATCTTTTTGCTGATTTTCATTACACCTGATTTTGTGCCGCCACCGCCCAATTTGTTTGCTATTTCTTGATAAGTGTAACCTTCTTCTCGAAGGATAATTGCTTTGGATCTCTTTCCTGGCGACCAGTCAACACGTTTTGGGTTTCTGGTTGCCATTTTCGTTGAATCGACGCTGATGAATTCCTCTCCGACGATTAAACAATATCACCTTAGTAACAACTACCTGATGTCACTAATAAACACTGGAAGCCGCACGAAACTGTACTAAAGGCCACCTAACCGCTTCCAGTTGGGTTGTTGACTGACTAGCAAAATCCTGACCCAATACAGTATTGCCAATGTTGCCATTCACAAATCTCGGATTTTCGGCGTTTCGCGCTTGAATCTGGTTCCATATTTTATTAAATAATGATGTTAATAAAAAAAAAAGAGTGAGAAATACATAAAATATTATGCAGGAATATAAAACAATAAAACAAAAATGTAATTTTGAAAAATTAAAGGCAAATATCGACCACAATTTTAATAATCAAATCTTGCCCAAGTACTTATACTTTCTACAGCATCATCAGGGGCATTTCAAATTTGGGCTATCCAGCAAGCGCAGAATGTAATAAACATGAAATTGAAACATAAATTGTACATAACACTACACTAAAACAAGGACAAACAGTTTAAAATTATTTAAAGAAATTTTATTTTATTGATGATATAATTTGAATAGTTTTTTTATGTAATGATTTTATATGTTTTAAGACAAGATCTTTTTATATTTTTTATGTTTTATGAGAGAGAGATAAATCTCGGATTGAGATTTATTGACCCCCACCTTTGCAGTTTAGTTGTATTCAGTATTTCTTGTTTTTTGGTTAAATTGTTATCTATCCATGATCCATGTATTATTTATCTGTTATATATCTATTATCCTTAAATTATTCATATTCATACCCACCCCATTGTCTCGGCCGAATGTCAGCAACGAATCCTTCGTAATGTCCCTATTTACGATTGGCTTATTATCATCTAACCTTCTTCTCTTAGACCACCTTAGGCTTTTTATCGTTACAACAAGAACCAAAGATAAAGTGTATAGCGCGAATTTTAAAGTACCCCTCCACTAGTCTAAGTTGAACGAATTGCAGCTCTATATTTTGAAGCTTTGTAGATGACTCTTCCCAAAGGCAATATTTTTCAAACCTTGTACTATACAACTTCAGTTCTTGATCTTATAAATGCCACTGATTAGGTTTATTAATTGTTATAAACAAAAAGCTATTAATTTAAAGAAAAACTTCATCAGTAATTGTCGTAAGACAACTTTTTTTTGATATGTGAGAAAATACCAGGTTTTCAAATATGAAAAAATAATTTTTTCCCGGGCAATAGCAAAAAAAATATTTCATATGTTTAAAAGCAAAAAAATTAAATGTTTTTACAATTAAGTTTTGCAATGTTCGACATGTTTTTTTCTGCCTTTTTTTAAATACTTTTAATAAAGTAATTCTTTCTCTTGCTCATGCTATTCGTAGTATCATTGTAAATTCATTCTGCTCTGAAGAATGTTATTGCAAAAAAATGTTTTTTAGTATAAACAGATTAAATAACTATGTAACCATTGAACGATCTATCAGAAACGTTGGGTGCCAATGGGTAACAATATAACTACCTCCGAAAATTTGAAGCCAATGTAAAACAATAAAACCCACAACTTTCTTTGGGAGCTAATTATTAGACGTCGTTTAGGTCAGTCTCTCAGGTGTGAGAACATCTTATCTTAGAAGTAAAGATGAAAAATGAGTTTGGTTGAGACAAATAAACGAAGATATTAACTAATCATATTTATTGTACATAAATATCTATAAAAATTGAAAATTGATATTGATATAAAATATGGTACTTATGTAATCACTAGATAACTTGTTGGCTTCAAAGAATTGCAGAATGTTGTGGATAGTTACTGATTATATAGTTGAATTTAGATACTTTCATCTTTAGGTAACCAATGGGTTCTACTTAGCAGCTGCAGTTATATGTTGCAGAATTCTTCAGAAGAGAAGGCAGATAAAAATTAGTTAGGCTAAAAAAACTAGAAAAAGTAAACTTGTGTTAGCTACTTAGCTACTTCATATAATATGTCTTAAAATATTTTCTTGCCATATGAAAATTGAAAATAATTACAATATTTAATATAAAATAGCAAATTTGCAAGGATAAAATATATATAATAATATTAAACAAATAAGTTAAATTTTATTAAAGATACTAACTACAGATTTGACGAATATATATAACAACGGATTGATTACGGCTATCGCCTCTTCTCCGCCCCCCATTTCCATTTTTTCTGTCATATGCAGTTGCCTCTTCTAAGTCTCTTTCTGCCATTGCTTCGTCAATATCGTTTCGCCAACTTCTCCGTGGTCGTCCACCCTTTCTTTTTTCAGGAGGGATCTATTCCAGTACTCTTCTAGGCCATCTGTACTCTGGCATTCTTTTAACATGTCTGAACCAGATTAATTGTTTTCTTTCTATTTCATCATTAATATTTCGCTTCATTTTCATTTCGTTTCTTATTTGTTCGTTTCTAACCCTCTTCAGTTTCGATCTACCGCAGCTTCGTCTCAGATAATCCACTTCTGTCGTCATAAGTTTATTTCTATTAGCTTTGGTGACGTCCCATACTTCCGAAGCGTAAAGTGTAATACTTTGGACTATACTACCGTAAATATGTTTTTTTGGTTTCTCGTCGAATTGTTTTTGCCAGAGAAGAGAGTTAAAGACGGGTCGCTGCTCTGGTCTTGGTTATTCTTTCCCTGATTTTATCTGCGCTATTTCCCCTCTTGTTCAAAATGGCCCCGAAATATTTGCAGGATTGCACGCCTTTGATTTTGTCGTCTTTCAAGACTAGGTCACATATTTCATCTGTTCCCACTGAGAGATATTCACATTTTGTCATGTTTATGTTTAGACCTGCGACCTCATATTCTTCTTGCAGTTTTCTTACCATATAACTATGATCGCAGCTGACTTCGGCAATTACTACTTGGTCATCTGCAAAGAAAAGTGTATATAGCGTGTTTTCTTCCACCGTTATTCCCATGTTTCTACATTTTTTCACCCATTTCACTAAGGATCTGTCCAAATAGATTTTAAATAAAGTCGGTGACAGACAGTAGCCTTGTCTTAGTCCCTTTGTTGTTTGAAAAGGAGAGATGATTTCTTATCCTATTTTAATTCTTGCAAAGTTTTGTTCATAGTATTCTTGAGTGGCGGTAATAAAAATTGGGTTTATTTTCAAGTTATTCATTTCTATCCATATTTGGGAGATCGGTACACTGTCATATGTTTTATCCAAATCTATTAAAGCTATATGGGTTTCTCTATTTCCCTATACTCGTTTTTCCATTGCAATTTTTAATGTGAAAATATTATCCATAGTAGAGCGTAAAACTTTAAAAAGAAACATATGCCGAGGAGGTTATATATAAAAAATGAAATTATAAAAAGACAGATAGTGGTTAAATATTAAATATAACTTACCCCAGAAAAGATTTAATAAATAAAATTAATTTTCAATCCAAGCATCATTTTAAATAAGCAAAAGAGATTATAAAAACTAATCTCCCTTTCTCTAACATTAAAGTGTGTCATGACAGGCAGAGTTGTCAACTGACAAATAACGTTTGTCGACTGAAGTGAGTCATAGAAATTTATATGTACCATGTCTGTGGCATAGAACAGACTGGAGTAAAATACAGGAATTATAACTGAAATAAATAAACACTGAAAATGAAACATAAAGAATAAATGTATTATTTAGTTGATTCCCTTCCAAAGTTTACGAACGAGTACTAGAGAAAAGACTACAAGAAGTAAACCATAAGCAGAAGCAGTCACAGATCGGTTTCAGGAAGGGAAGAAGCATCCATGACCATATTTTTACACTCAAGCAGCTAATACGAAATGCACGAAATACAAGCACGGAACTATACCAAGCCTTAGAAACTATACAAGAACACAAGAAACAGAGTTAGAACAGATAATATGGAATCAGATAAGTTTAGAGTCAATGATGGCTTACGACAAGGAGGTGTACTGACCTCGATTCCGTTCAATATTGTAATAGATGATGTAATGAAAGACACTAGAGAAGAAACATCGAGAATATTTGTTGGACATAGAAACCTGGAAACGATAGAGATAGCGGAGTGCGCATTTGCAGATGGCCTCGTCGTATTTGGAAGAAACGAAGACGCACTTGCGGTAAACCTTTAAATATGGAGAGATAAACTCGAAAAACGTAATCTGAGAATAAATGAAAGTAAAACCAAGGTCATGGTATGTGGGAAAACAGATCAACATACAAACATTAAAATCAATAACGATATTTTAGAACAAGTCGAAACCTTCAAATACCTGGGAGTGCAACTAGAGAGTAGGGGTACACAAGAAACAGAGATAAACAATCGAATAGTAAACGCTTCCCGGAGATACCACGCAACTAAGAGCACATTCCTATCGAAAAAAGAAGTATCCCAAAAAGCCAAGATAGCTATCTACAACACAGTTTTTGTACCTATCTTAACATTTGGATGTGAAATCTGGAAGTTTACCACCAGACTAAAAAATAAACTGCAAAGTATTGTAATGAAGTATCTAAGGCGAGTACTAGGGGTGACCAAAATGGACAGGATACGAAACGAGGAAATAAGAGAACGCCGTAAAGTCCAATAAGTAAAGAAGAAAATCGAAGAAGCCCAACTGAGATGGTACGGCCACATGGTAAAGATGGATAAAGAAAGACCAGTGAAACAAGTGGTAATGGTGGGAAGCAAGAAAAATCTTGAAAAGACCGAGGGGCAGACCCATAAAGACCTGGGACGATGAAATTGCCGCCATCCTAGACAAGATAGGAGTCACCAAGGAGCAAGCGAGGAAATTGGCAAGCAACAAGAGGAATTGGAGGAAATTTGTACACGAAACCTAAAAAGCGACTGTTGATTGAAGAATTGAATAAAAAATTGGATAATAAAATAAAGGATAAAGTTATAAATGAATAAAATCAAAATAAATTGAAATAAAATAATTATTAAAAGAAAAATAACAAACAGGTGACGTTTATAACGTTACAACTTTTAAATTAATGATTTATTTATTGAAAACTAAGAATTCTTCGTTTTTTTACAGCTTTCTAAGCAACAAATTAGTAAGGTAACATTAAAAAATCGCCATTTTAAAGCTGTAAACGTGTTTTATCAAATATTTACCTCCAAATTCGTTAAAAATGCTTTACTTTTTACTGAGAGACAAAAGTTCTTCATTGCTAATAATTTAAAAGTCTACCGAACCCACTGCAGGAGATATAGGGAGGTTCGGGATATAGAGGTCCACAAAACTTAAAAAAACATGTCAGATACCTGGCCGGATTAAGGTCATGGAAAAACTTTATTTCTGAACCATAATTAACATTGGTTCAAGTGGTTTTAGCTAAAATATGTGAAGCTTTTAGATGTACAGTTAAAAGATAATAATAATTTGAAGCATATTTACAAATATTTAAAATACATAACGTTAAAAAATACAAACATTTAGCATTGTATAAAAGTTAAAAAAAAAAATAAGACTATAAACCAATTTTGAGATTTATTTCATCAGTTGCTTTTAAAATATGGCAAGCTTCCATTTCCAAACACAAACTAAACTCACAAGATTTATGTTCTTGGCCGTAAATCCACCTACAATGAGTAAAATCGTTTGTGTCTATGGTAAACATTAAATATACGTAGATTCATTAGACTACACGAATAATAATGAGCTGATAATTAGAGCTGGCCGCATATTTAGGCTTATTCTAAATATCAAGGAATAAAGGTATTTTTTAACGTCCAAAACCATACAGGGGCGTCCGTCAACAATTTTACTTGTATTTTGTTATTTCTCTTAACAAACAATTTTCAGATTGAAAACCGTTTTATTTATAGAAATTTTTAAAAAATTAAGCAGAATATTTTATTTTCTGGTATATTATTTATTTCAGATATTATTGGTATTTTAGTATCTATTAACAATGTTTTCGAAGAATTTTATTTTTAAGTGATTTTCCTGTCACAATGGCTTGTAATTTTTTAAAGAAATTCATAGTAAAAATGAGTTCTAAACTTAAAGAAAAAGTCAGTTAAAATCATTTGTTTTCATAAAAATAAAATCTTCTGAATTTGGCAGGATTTATGGCTACCCATTAGCAGATTGGAAGTGATACCCGATGCACCCACAAGGCTATTTTTACAAATACATAAAATATCAATACATCTCGAAAATACGAAACATGCTATCACGGAATGTCAGATATTCTCCAAAGGACAAAAGACCGTTGACTGCCTAAGGAACATAATGACATATTATCTCAATCGTTGGTACCATGGATTTTCACCCTTTTCTGTCTTAAACTGCTAGGGAAACTTCATATAACTTTCAATAATTCCTTTGCTTTAATCCACTCAGCATGTAGGAGATAAAGGTGACAATATACTACTCAGAAATAGTCTACAATATATTATAATGGGCAAAGTCTTCTAGTCAATAGGCAGAGTAATAAAGCAGTGAAGAACTTTGTAACTTACTTGGATAAAACAGCGTTACTACAGGTCCAAACAGATTCTGTTAATTTGAACAGAATTTAGATATACATACTGACGTTAGAATAACCTAATAAAGAAGTCAAGGTAACGGGTAGACACTTTTCTACGATCCCGGTAGAGAAAAGGCTTACTTCATGGAAGCGACACTGCCACGCAAGCCATGCTTTGCTCTCAATTCCTTACTGAGAGGAATCATGTCTGATCTCTTTGTCCTTCCAAAATCTAGTTACCTTTTTTCTGTCCCTCCCTGATAAAGCGCAGCAGCAATCATTAGAACTAGCTCAAGGAACAGAGGAAATGATCCTAGACCGGCTTAAAACTGGAATAGTACAAGCATGATTGGAGCAGTTTGAATGGTTGTGGCACTGCGATGGGAAGGGCAACGGGAAAATTACCCCATTATATTTCCCACAAATCTAAATGACAGACGGAAATAAGAAAATGGCTCTCAGTCAGGGACACCACTTAAATGGGAAGAGGGTGCGAAAAATCCCCCGTCAACTACCATTAAGGCCCAAGGAAGTGGACAAAGAATCCAAATATATGACAAGGTAGTACGCATTGCCACCTTGGAACGTACGCAGCTTATTCATGCATAGGAAACTTGTAAGCACTGAATGCGAGATGAGAAAAATAAAAATAAATATCTTGGAGATAAGTGAAGGATTGCCTGGTTCAGGAAAACAAAAAACAAAAGATGAATATAGTCAGGAGGAACCGATCCAGAACATCAATATGGAACGGCTATACCAGTATCGGACAAAATTGCTTAGTCAGTAATAGACTTCATTTCTCTAAATGATAAAGCAGCAATGTTGAAATCAAGAACAATCGATAGAAACCTAAATGTTATTTAGGTCTATGCTCCAACAAGTGACAAATTAGGGAAAAAAGTTGAAAACTTTTGTAACAATATGGATGAAATAATGCGACAGACGAAAAAAGGCGAGAAAACGTTGTGTAACTTTAACGCCAAAATTGGTCGTGGTGCCAAAGGAGACAACATAGGAGCATACGGTCTCTGTACCAGAAACAATAGGGGAGAAAATCAGATACAATTATGCGTAGAGAACAACCTGTTAGTAGCCAACACCACCAAAAATTTCTTAAAGTTAAAAGGGAAAAAGTGTTAAAAAAATAGACATGCCACAACTGAAGAACCCTAAAAAGAAAAATGAAATAAGTATCATAGTTAAGAAAGAAATAGAAGCGCTAGAGAACAACAGACGGACGTTGAAGTATCATGGACTGCTCTAAAAACAAAATAATAACGATACAAGAAGACGACATCGGTTTTACGAAAAACAACAGAAAACAAGAATGGATAACGCAAAAGATCATGGACCTTATGAAAGTAAGACGAAAGCATTAAACAAACCCTATAGAATACAAACGAGGCAATAAAATTATTAGAAAAAAGTGCAGAGAAGCTAAAGAAAACTGGATGTCAACCAAATGCCTAGAAATTAAACAACTTCAGGAAAGACACGACACCTTTAATGTCCACAAGAAAGTAAAAGAAATGACAGGTAGACACAGAACGAGACAAGAAACAATATTAAGAAATAATAGTAACGAGATAATTATAGGTACAGAAGACAAACTGAAGAGATGAAAGAATACATTCAGAGACTTTGATATTCATAGTCCTTGATCTCTATTTCAACGGATGATCGAATAATAAATGAAAAAGGTCCAAATATAACAAAAAAAAATTATTGATGCAGTAAAAGCTCAGAAGAACGGAAAAGCCCCGATACAGAAAATAACAATGTCGATATACTTAAATTAATTGCAGACAACGAAAGTAAAAGCCTCGACTTAATAACAGCACTATTCAATAAGATATATGATATAGGTAAAATACCATCAGACTGGCTAAAATCAACATTCCGAACATAAGCAAAAAAATGCTTTACACTGCGATGATTATCGAATTTTTAGCATGATGTCTCATGTCGTTAAAACTTTTCTCAGAATCATTCATACACGAATTTACAAGAAGTGTGAGTTTCAGATGAATGACACTCAATTCGGATTTCGAAATGGATTGGGAACACGATAAGCTCTTTTTGCCCAAAATGGGTTAACACAACGATGCAGAGACATGAATGTGGATGTTAATGCATGTTTTATTGATTATCGAAAAACATTTGAATGCGTTAACCATCAAAAGATTAAACGTTAACCATCAAAAAACAACTGGGATTGACGGATAAGATGGATAGAGAACATCAGGTACGCTGATGATAACGTCCTAATAGCAAGCAATGCACAGAAACTACAATATATAATAAATACGGTAATTCGTCATAGCGAAATGTTCGATTTACATCCAAATGTTTCCAAAACTAAAATTCTAGTATTTTCAAAGATACCAACAAACTTATATTTGCATGCCAAAGGACAAATACTAGAACCGGTAACTTCCATAAAATATTTGGGAGCAAATATCAACAGCCAGTGTAACCCAAAAAAGGAAATCCTAATAAGAATCGAACCTGCGAGGAAAACACTCATGAACATGAAAACATTTTTTACAAAATCAGACCTTCGAATGATCAGATGTTACGTTTTCTTTATTTTGCTGTATGACCTTGAAAGTTGAACAAAGGACTTTAAAACAGAAAAAAGAATAGATGCCGTTGAAAAGTATATATAGAGACGGATGCTGAGAATTCCATGGATACAAAAATTAACAATGGTGAGGTACTTCAGCGCATGAGTAAACACAAAGAATTACTTTATAAAGTGCATAAACAAAGGAAGAAAAATGCAATACTTGGATCATGTGTTGAGCGGTGAAAGATATAAATTACTCCAAATCATATTGGAAGGTAAAGTTCAGGCAAAATATTAGTTGGAAGACGCCAGAACTCGTGGCGTGAAATTTAAGGGAGTGGTATGGGTGCAGTTCAATACAGTTGTTCAGAGCTGCAGCCAACAAAGTAAAGATTGCTGTGATGGTAGCCAACCTCCGATAGGAGATGGTACTGCAAGAAGAAGAAGAACTCGTGGCTGAAAGACCTGAGGAAATGGTTTGACCTCTCATCTACAGAAATCTTTCGTGCATTAGTTTCCAAAGCTATAATTGACATTTGAATTGCCAACCTTTGAAGAAGATGACGCAATAGGAAAAAGAGGAATAAAGAAGTGACTAAACTGTATAAAGGAATAAGAGAGTTAACGAAACGGGTTAAAAAAAATTAAGGACTTCTAATTATGGGGGACATCAACGCCAAGATAGGACAAGGCCGCTTTAAGAATATAATGGGTGACTTTGGTTTGAAAACTCGAAACAGTAGAGAAGGTATATTAGTCCAAGTCTACTAGAAGGAAAAATTTAGTTATTCCAAACAGGTTCCAACTGTAAACCTAGCAGTTCACACAACATTCGGATGATCACCTCATAGAAAACTAAATTGACTTGATATTGATCATATAAAGATATAAAAATGAACTGCATAAAGTTAGAACATATTCTGGGACCGATAAGGGGTCTGATCCCAATGCTGTAGTGGGAAAATTAAAAAAAAATAAAGAAAGTTAAACGAAGATTCTTGGAGAAAATCGAAAATAAACATCTTAAAAAGACCTAGAGTATATATGAAAGTCAAAAAGAAAGTAAACGGGGCATACAATGAAATTGCGTCATTAAACCAGCAGTCGGTAAGTGTAGCAGCCTCCTGGAACAACAATAAAGATCAATCGACCGGTCACAAGGAAGGAAATTGGTTCGCCAAATAACAAAAAAAAATTGATATCTGAGGACTGCCTGCGGTAATTAAAGATCACTGAAAATTTAGGACAAAATTAAATATAAAATCTTAATAAAACATTTCTAAAGGGATTTGTGAAGCCAATAGATGCGCAGAATTGAGGAGCTTGTAGAAAAAATTGACCACCTGAATATACGCAAGCTTTTAAAAGCAGTAATGGATCGAATAAAATCCTGTATCCTAAACAAAATAGTAAAGCACAATAATATTTTATCTGGCCCTAAGATACTTCTCCATTACTGGAAAACGTATACCCAACAACTCTATGCAGAGAATAACTAACGAAATCTTGCAGATAAAAATAAAAGCTAACAAAAATTTTTATTAAAAAAAAATTTCTTTATAAAAGTATAATATAAAAATCCTATCGGGCTACCTTACAGAACGTTTTGGAATAACTATTTCATCATCAATCTATCTGGATTTACATGTTTGAAGCCACTAAATACATGGTAAAAAGCTTTTAGATGTAGTTGTTGACTTGTTGATAGTAACTAGAGGAGAAAAGGAGAAGTCTTACATGTTGGACTGAAACAAAAGCTTTTACATAATATACAAAACTGGCATATACCAATACTGACAGATTTTCAAAGCTCTATACCAAGAACTGAAGACTAAAAAAAACTTTTCTCCGAAACTCACTCGAAAACCAAACTGCTGTCACCCATAAAAGACAACTTTTTCTATAAATTCGTCCCTGCATTATTTTTAAAAATATTTTTAGCATACGGCTCATTAAGCTAATTAAGAGTTAATTAGAACACTTCTATACTGAATGCTTTTTAGGTAACATGATAAATACAGATTTCACCCAATCAGTTGGATAGCTACTATAAATCAAATTGAAGAATTTGACTAAAGTATTTAATGAGTTTGTATTTGTTGTGAGCTTCAGAAATTTTATCTGAATTTCATCTTGTCGTACTTAATTGCTTATTTTTGGATAAATATATATCGCTTTGAACCTCTTCTGATATTATATATATATATATATATATATATATATATATATATATATATATATATATATATATATATATATATATATATATATTTATATATATATATATATTTATATATATATATATATATATGTATATATTTATATATATATTTATATATATATATATATATATATATATATATATATTTATATATATATATATATATATATATATATATATATATATATATATATATATATATATATATATATATACAAGGTGGTCCAGAATTATGTACAATAATTTCTAGAGCTTATAGTACGTCCAAAAATAAGGGTACTTCTTTATGTACACTTTTTTATAAAACTGAATAATAAGGGAGATACAACCCTTTAAAGGGGTGAATTGAAATTCTTATTTTTTCAAATATCTTCCAAACGGTTTTGAATACGGAGTTCATATTTTGGGAGTAATTATAAGACATTAGGATAATTAATTTCATGTCACCACCTACCACATCCTATATTAATACAGGGTAGTTTTGGAGGGTAAGTGGGGGTTATTGCGTCACATGTTTTTTAATTTTTACATATTTTAAAAAAATATTTTAAAAATTGTTTCCTTAGACTTTTCTACGCAAAAAGGTGCTCTTGTAATTTTTCGATAGATATCACCGTTTTTGATTTATTTAAACTCGAAAGTATACATGTATTTTATTGTAATCGTTACATTTCTTAATATCCATCAAGTATGCTTTAGAATTGACACTTGTGTTAGCAACAACACTTTAATCTCAAGTAGTCTATGAATTATCAGTGACGTTTAATAACAATTAAATTATTTTATCTGCACTTTTATTGTACTCGACAGTGAAATTTGTTTAACACGTCTCTTTTGCTATATTTTTAAATTTGTTTGCCCGCAATATGGCACACAATTAAAATTCTGAGATGACAGACATACTTTTAGTATTAGGGAAATGTTCGGAAAATGCTGCTGCCGCTGTAAGACGCTACAGAGAAAAGTATCAAAACAGAATATTCCCAATGCCAGGACTTTTGTAAGTACTGAACGACGACTGAGAGAAACCGGTTGTCTTCAAAGAAGGAATACAGATGCTGGTCGTCGTAGAGAAGCAAGAAATGTTCGCGTTGAACAGCAAATATTGGATGCTGTAATAAATGACCCCACAATAAGTATACGCAGGTTAGGATTAATAACGAATATTTCCCATCAAAGTGTTTTAAGAGTTCTGCATGAAGAGCAATTACATCCTTACCACTATCGACAAGTGCAGGAATTGTTAACTGACGATATGCCACTTAGAGTTGATTTTTGTGAAGTATTGCAAAATAAAGTTCAAACTGCACCGAATTGTGTAAGCAACATTCTGTTTACAGACGAGGCCACATTTACAAGACAAGGTATGTTCAATTCTAGAAATATGCACTTCTGGGCTGAAGAAAATCCAAGGGCTACAATGGAAACTCACTTCCAACACACGTTCAAGATAAACGTTTGGGCAGCTACTTTAGGAAATAGTTTCATAGGATACCACATTTTTCCCGGAAATTTAAATGGTAACATATATTACAATTTTCTAGACAATATTTTACATGATATTTTGGAAGATATTCCATTACAAATACGAAGAAACATGTTTTTCATGCATGATGGTACTACACCACATTACACAAGAATTTGTAGAAGGTGGTTACATGAACATTTCCCTGATAGGTGGATAGGCCGGGGTGCGGATGCACCGATTCATTGGCCTGCTCGTGGTTGTGATCTTAATCCAATGTACTTTACAGTATGGAGTTATTTGAAATCAAAAGTGTATAACACTCCAATTAATACAGTAAATGAGTTAAGAGACAAAATTGAACAAGTATTTACCGATTTACAAAACGATCCAGTAACATTAAATGGATTAATGCGTTCGCTAAATAAAAGAATTAGATTATGTATTCAACAAAATGGAGGACATTTTGAACAGTTGTTGTGAAATATTATTTTCGCCATTAATTAAATGTTAAGTATTAATTAAGTTTTCCATTAATTTGTAATATTATTGCTAACACAAGTGTCAATTCCAAAGCATCCTTGATGAATATTAAGAAATGTAACGATTACAATAAAATACATGTATACCTTCGAGTTTAAATAAATCGAAAACGGTGATATCTATCGAAATATTAAAAGAGCAATTTTTTGCGTATAAAAGTCTAAGGAAACAATTTTTAAAATATTTTTTTAAAATATGTAAAAATTAAAAAACATGTGACGCAATAACCCCCACTTACCCTCCAAAACTACCCTGTATTAATATACGATGTGGTAGGTGGTGACATGAAATTAATTATCCTATAATAATCTCTTATAATCACTCCCAAAATATGAACTCCGTATTCAAAACCGTTTGGAAGATATTTGAAAAAATAAGAATTTCAATTCACCCCTTTAAAGGGTTGTATCTCCCTTATTATTCAGTTTTATAAAAAAGTGTACATAAAGAAGTACCCTTATTTTTGGACGTACTATAAGCTCTAGAAATTAATGTACATAATTCTGGACAACCTTGTATATATATATATATATATATATATATATATATATATATATATATATATATATATATATATGTATATATATATATATATATATATATATATATTGTGACGATTGGGGTTTATAGAAAATAATTTATAAGTTATATACTACATAATATTAGATATAAAAAAGTATTTGATTATTTTAAATAAGTTATATACTAGAGAATTTAATAAAAATATATTTATGTGAGGGCATTTTTAATAAATTAGCATATAATAATTGTAAAAAGTTGTATTTTAGTAATTTTAATGTTGTAAATAGATTTAAGTGAGCCATGTGCTTAGGCAACCAACTATACAGTGGATTGACAGATAGAAATTAATCATAATACGAATATAAGTGGGGTTATAATAATAATGTTGGTTTGAGGTGTTTAATTTATATATATTTGATGATTTAAATGTTTATTCTGATCTGAAAAGCCTAAATGTCAACAAAATTATCAATGGAACATTAACGAATTCTTCAGAGTGCAGAGTGTGACCATTGTTTACAGTCGAACATTCTCGAAATAATGATTATGGCGGTGGATCGAACAGATATTTTTTTCGAGAACATCTATATAGAAGTGATAGAACAAATTGGAACATGATTTCTTACCAGATGGTTCTGGAAGATTGAAAAGATATAAATACCCGTGATTTGGATTCAAGATGGCAGTTTTAGAAGTTTTTAGTCAGAAGTCAGGCCAGTTCATTATGAAAGTTAATAGACACATTTAGTTAGTGAATAGTGAAGTAAATTGTTCATAATTTTCAAGAAGTCAGTCAGAAAAGTTTATTAAGAAATATGAAAGTTAGTTGGAGTCAGTGAATCAGGTACAAATAGTCGAATTGTTTAATATAGTGAGTTAAATGAAGATTAAAAATTATGCATATAATTAATGCACATTTATAATCATACACAAATAATTATTGAAGATTATAAAAGTATATTGGAAGAAATTAAATTATATTATGGTTGGAGATTAGTATAAATCAACTTATAATAATTGGATATTGGTATATTGAAAAGAAGAATAAATATAAATGCTGTTTGCTGGTTTGGTTGGTGGTGTATAAATGCTGGTGAAGAAAACTATATCTTAAATTGGTAGAAGCTGATAATTGGAAAAAGTAATTTCACAAAAAACAAGGATAACTGAAGTACGAAGACATTCAGTGGTGATTAGAATCTATATAGTGGAAAACAGTTCATTTAGGCATTCAGTGAAAGAAAGGTACAAAATTTTGTTAATATAATTTAGTTAGTGTCATAACAATTTCAATTTTGAAGATAGTTTGTTTAAATTTTAGATTGTCTATAGAATTTAATTAGTTTTATAAGAATATCAATTTAAAGATAGTTTATTTTAAATTTACATTGGCTAGGTTAGATATATATGTGTGTTTCATAATAGTTATAATAAAGATAATTTAAAAAAGTACTTACAAGCTAATTCTTTGAGAACCGCGATAAAAACCCTATATATTATATTATTAAAAATACTCATTGCTCATCATTCAAACAAAAAACACATCATAACAATTTGGCACCCAACGCGGTGGCTCTCTATTTAAAAGAATTAGTTTGGGAAGATAAGTGCTCTCACATAATTAAATTAATTTTCATTAGAAAGCAAAAATTATAGATTTTATTTTTAATTATATTTGAACAAGTAAAGTCTCAAAATGTCTCAAGGAAAGAAAGGTACAAGAAGCAAAAAGAATGAAGAAGATGTGGAAGTAGAAACACAACCTATACAAGAAGAGAGTTTAGTTCAAGTTCCACAAGATACTGCAGAAATGAATCCAGAAAGAGAGGAAAATGTCAATATGGCAGCTTTGATGTCATTAATGATGCAGATGAACAAGACAATAGAAGAAAATACGAAAAAAATGGAAGAGAATTCAAAACAAGTCAAAGAAGACATGAAAAAAATGGAACAGAAATTGGAAGAGAATTATAGAAAATTAGAAAAGAAAATAGAAGATAATAATAATAAAATTTTAAAACAAATGGATAAAAAACTTGAAGCTGCAGAGAAAAAAGTAGCAAATGAAATAAAAAGTATACGGAATGACTACAAGAAAAGGATAGAAAATGAGAGGACAGAAGTAAAGAGGATTATTCAAGATAATAAGATAGATATAGAACAGAAAATAGAGTTACAGAAATGTAACTTAGAAGTAAAAATTAACGAAGACAGGAGAAACACAGAAGAAAAATTAG